>NC_056746.1:794743377-794890877 GCF_019279795.1 Protopterus annectens
ATAACACTATATTAACTACTAGAACTAAGTAAACAGTCAAGTAAGGGGCAGTGGTTATCTCTCATTTATTTTTTCCAAACTGATGAATTTCATTATGCAGGCTAGCTGCAACTTCGTTTGAATTTTATGTTACTCAAGTTACTAAAAAGACACCTTGGAAAAGGTGTATTTTAACAACAAAGTTTCATTCACAGAGTCTCCTGGTTGGTCTGACAAGATGGTGTTGAGTTGGAGCTAGAATTTCAGCTCCTAATGCGTACAGTTTAATTAGATTAAAATTAGTGTCACAGTGTAAACTTTAAAATCTGCACGACTAAAAGTAGATGAAGTTTTAGAGAATCTAAACAAATTAAAAACAGCAAAGAAAGCAGTAAAAAAAAGTGAAATTAATAGTATGTTCTGTCATACACAGACAGGTAAATGAAAATAATAAACAATCAACCATGTAGCTGTGACAGCATAAACGGGGGTAAACTGGATTAGAAAGCTATTGAGACTGGCTAATGTAAGAAAGCTGAAAGACCTTGGATACAGAGCTGCAAACAAAGTTCATGTTAAAAAAAAAAAAAAAAAAAAAGCAGGAGTACCACATCAGAAAATGATCCAAGGAAACAGTGGCAAGATGGACTTGGTACATTTACATTGTTGGAAGAAACTGCCTTAGAATGGTCTTTTCTCCTCCTGATACTCTTCCCCAGTAATGGTCAGGCAGTCAAGGCCTTAAGAAAAGATAGACAAGACAAGATTATTCCAGAAGTCAAGAGTGAAAAGAGAAATAACATGGGGAAAGAAGACCACAGACAAAAGTGATGCATTGAAAAGAATGGAAAATACAGGAATCCAAAAGATGAAATTTTCTATACAAAAGACAATGAATTCCAAATCTAGAAATAAAATATGAACATAGACAGAAAATTATAGGGAAAGATTTTGAAGAAAATAAAACATAAAAACAGGAATCACTTGGCAAAATGAGTTATAGAGAAGGTGAGACAGAAGTTTCTCTGGAACAGTTGTGCAGGAAATGTAAATGTTGACATGGAATTTCTTGAAGAAAGAAAAATTTAAAATATTGCTTACACTAAACAACAAAAAACTAATAAATCAAAGATATATAGTTTTCAAAAATGGATACTGGAATGTACCTCATTGAAAGAGCCCTAGTTGGGATGGAAGGAAATAATTTAGCCATATCAAAAATAGAAGATTTGCAGAACAGAATATGACATTACAGAATTTTTGGAGTTTTGAATTTACAGAGGAACTGGATTTAAAAACATTTGCCATGTAAGTATTTTTAACTTAGCAGGAATTGAGGCTATGCAATCATCTGGATTGGGAATACACATGACACTGGACCTTATTCTTCTCATGGCCACCAGGCCTAGAGCTAAAGCATTAGAGCTGTCCAGCTAAGCCATAAAGAAAAAAGCATCAAACACAGTTTGAGCAATGAAAAAATTCCTGTTGAATAATATTAAAAATGTTCCTTGACCATTTCTATTCCACAAGGATTATGAAGACAAGAAAAGCATTTATACATGTTGTAAAACAATTATCAAAACATGGATCACATTGTCTTTGCAGTTTTAGTGGAAGACTTCACTGTTTATACAGGGATAGAATGGATATAGCCAAATAGGCACAACTGGAAGGAAAGGCCTCATGGATCTGATGGAGAGTAGACAGCTGTTACTGGACTTCTGTTCAAGTCATAGATTGTTCTTTACAAAAACATGTTGCAACACAAGAAACTTCAAGTATGCACTTTGTATCAGAGCACTTTAGGTCTGGGAGGACCATATGCTTGTCACCATAGCTGTCAGCTAAATATTACTTAGTGGTAAGCTGGATCTGCCAGACAAAACATTAGCTGAACAGAACAGAAACATCCAAATGATCAGTAAAGGTCTCTCAGAAGATATGGCAGGGACTTCTGCATAACACGAGTTCAACACCTATTACTGAAAAGATTTCAACTGTGTTCCAGGTGAGGCCAGGGTTATAGAGTCCAAACCATTCAGGAACATATTCAAGTTTTCAACCACTGAGAAACCAGCAAAAGAGCAGTGCCCACAGGTTGGATATTGCCTGTTGTAGGGTTGCATTGACAATGGTTGCCAAAGTGAAAGCATAGTCGTAGAAGTAATCTGAAAATTCCATATAGAAAGACTGTCAGGTGGCATCTGAGATGTTCTGGCAAAGTGTTTGGCATATTGGGGGGGGGGGGCAGGACTTTACCCGGGCTGTGTTAAGCAAGGGTGGGAGAGTGATGACCATTACTGGGAAAGACTATCAGGAGGAGAAAAGACCATTCTAAGGCAGTTTCCTCCAACAACTGCCCATCAAATGTTACCAGTTCCTCTCTGCTCACCGGGTCTACTGGTCTTGCCTTATCTTCCCTTGGACTCAACCCAACCCATGTCCAGCATTGGTGAGGAGATAGAAGATACTTATGGAAGTGTAATAGTGCTGTCAAGGAGTGCACCCTAACCCTAACACCACCCCATGGCAGCCTTACAAACTCCACAACTGCTGTTTTCAAGAGCTGCATGCAAGCTTCCACACACCCACAAACTTCTGGCCAAGTGGTATACAGTTTGCAGCACAGAGCTCATGAAGCTCTTAATATGGCTACTACAGTGAGCCTAGACCACCTCCCTCCTCCTAGGATGGGTGAGTCAGTGTCAGCTATTTACTCCCATTCTACCGTCATGGCCTCTCCAGTGCCCCTATTGCAACTTGAACATGGGTCATCTGGAGTGCAGTATGGTTTACCTCTATGCCCATTCTTAGACAATTCTTAACTCAAAAACATGCCCTCCCATCAGAAGTAGTGCTTGAAATCTGAAGTGAGTTGGGTGTATAGCTGTAACTGAACTGGTAGTCAGTGGCCTCTGTGGTGGTAATGTTGCAGAACTACATGAGATCTGTCTATAGATGTTGAAAGAAAGTTACTGTTTGTCGTTTTTGCATTTAAGTTACCTGTAACACATTGCATTTAAGTTACCTGGCACTTGCTCACTAAAGCAATTATATAAGTCAGCACTAAAAAATTAAAAGCACTACACCCTCACAAACTCCCCTTGAGTACCTTGTTCCCCATTGGCCCTTTTTTTGAATTATAAAGGAATTCCCAATACTATTCTAGCATGTCCAAAGGTCAGTTGTCAATCTCCTCTCCGGTCCAGCTGGTGAATCTGGGAATCTTGAGGCAATGTTACAACTGCCTCATATACACAGACAACCTACTCCTCCTCCCAACAAATTCCAACACATGTGACAGATGCAACCATATAGCCAAACTGGAGGCTAAGCTCTTTCAATTCAGTACTGGTGTAACCAGTCAGGAGGAAAAGGAAACCACACTCACTACAATTCCAGTCTCACATAGACCTACCACAACAGCAAACCAAACACATAAACACACAAAAACATACTCGGAGGCTCTAAATAAAAATCTGCCTAAGCAGCAGAGACTTCTAAAGCAGACACCCAAGCAACCAATACCCCAAAAGAAAACACGTGCAACACATAGCTCACAAAGCCAGTGTGCCAAACAGTCACAGACCTTAAGGCTAAACAACACACCTGATACACTTGTAATAGGAGACTCTATCGTCAGGCACACTGACGTCCCGCTCACCAGGCTGAACAAGGAGAAGGTCACGGTGAGCTGCCTGTCGGGCGCTAGGATCCGCCACATAACACAAGCACTCAGGTCACTCCAAGGCAAGTACAAATATGACTCAGTCATTGTCCATGCTGGTGTGAATGACCTGAGATGTACCTCCCTGGACTACATGAAAAGAGACATAGAGGAGCTCTCTGAGCATGTAGCCCAGGCCGGTATGACCCTGACCTTGAGTAGCATCTTACACTCACCAAGAATGATGCCACAATATGAAGACAAGATGATTAATATCAACAATTGGCTTAAGTATTGGTGTCATTCATAGGGGATCCAATGCCTGTCAGCCTGGGATGACATGCTCGACAAGCCACGATGCTTCGCTAGGGATAGCTTGCACCTGTCACCCCTGGGCTTTCAGATATTGGCAAAGGCTCTTGCTACCCCCATAGTGACTTTTTTTGGGCAAGGCTCAAAAGACAAACCCACCTCCATAGGTATCACAAGGGATAAGAAACTACGAGTAATGCTACTCAACGCCAGAAGTCTAAACCTCAAGATGCATCCACTCGAAACTCTCCTTAGCATGGAGAACATCGATATCTGTGCAGTAACAGAAACCTGGTTCAAGGCTCCCAAGAGCACCCCAGCACTACCAGGTTATACCTCATACCATGCTTTTTGGCCCCAAAACTCGGACCAAACCAGAAAATGAGGGGGAGTATCAATATTCGTCAAAGATACCCACACCTCCAGGTTGGTGGCACAGCACGAAGCATCAGAGACTATCCATGTGCAACTAACAGTGGGTAAAACTGCCTTCCAGTTTATAGCCTGCTACAGACCACCCTCCTAAACCCAGGAACCCCACTCAGCCTTCCTGAGAACACTGGAAAATATGAAGGTCTCTCCAAACACCATTATATTGGGCGACTTCAACTACCCAAACATAGACTGGAAGCATTACTCTAGCTCCAACACCCTAGCTCAAAGGTTCCTAGAATTTACAAACTCAAATGCTAGGGAACAACTTGTTACCTCTCCCACAAGAGGGGAAAACATACTGGACCTGATCATCACCAACATGGGGACTCTATGCTCCAGACCAGAAGTGTATCCCTCACTGGTAAGATCAGACCATAAACTAATCTCACTGGATATTCACATCCCGACCCCACCCCCTGCCCAGAAAACCACAGTGAAAAACTTCTCTAAAGCAAATTTCACACTCCTCAAAACCGAGGTGGAATCCTTCAAAGCCCCCGGGCCTGTGGAAAATACGGCCCAGACCGCAGAATCCTTTATAAATGCATTCTATGAACACCTTCAGGAATGCATGGATCATGCAATCTCAAATAAAACCAAGACCCAATCCTCTAAAGGCAGACGTCCTGTCTGGCGGACCCCAGCCATAAACAAACTATACAACAGAAGGAGGAAGCTACTACGTGATAGAGCAAAATCCCAAAAAGGGAAGGCATCTCTGATCAGTGTTAGCAAAAAACTACCGGCACTCATAAAATCATCTAAGGCCAGCTTCGAGAGAAAAATTGCACAGGACACTAAGGATAATCACAAGGCTTTCTTTAGTTATGTTAGGAACCTGGGTGGGAATTCCCAGATATGCTCAGAATTAGTCCAAAATGACAAAAAATACACTGAACCCACAGACATTGCCAACATCCTAGCTGACAGGTTCAGCGCAAACTCCCCCCCCTCCCCACCAAAAGGGCAAATATCTATCCCAGCAGAGTGCCACCCCCCTGACATCTCAGATGCTCAGGTAAGAGCCGCCCTCTCCAAAGCAAAAAACACAGCATCAATGGGACCAGACGGTGTCCCGGGCTGCATCCTACATGAACTCCAAGAAGAGCTAAACCCAAACATAAAACTACTGTTCAATCTCAGCCTTACCACAGGATATGTACCCAAAGAGTGGCGTACAGCAACAGTGGTCCCTCTCCACAAAGGTGTTGCCTCAACGGATCCTGGAAACGATCGCCCCATAAGCCTGACTAGCTTGGTCTGCAAAGCTAAGGAAAGGATCATTATGGACCTCATAAATAAAGATATTGGGGACCTACAGACACTGGATCCTACCCAGTTCAGTTTTGTTAAGGGCAGATCCTGCCTCTTAAACCTGGTCGATTTCTTTGAAACAGTCACTAAGGCAATTGACGAGGGGAAGGTGGTCCACACAGCCTACTTGTACCTCGCAAAAGCCTTTGATACAATACCCCACTCGGGCATTATAGATAAGCTCACCAGCTTAAATATAAACCCCTATGTCACTAGATGGGTTGCAAACTGGCTCAAGGACAGAACCCACATGGTTAGAATTTCTGGAGCCATGTCAGACTCCAAACCAGTTACAAGTGGCGTCCCACAAGGCTCAGTCCTGGGACCTCTCTTGTTCGGTATATATTTCTCGGCGGTACAGGCCAACAAGGAAGGGCTGTGGCTGACCAAGTTCACAGATGACTGCAAACTGGGCGCCATAATCGACTCTCCAGCCGTCACAAGCATCCTCCAAAAGGGCCTCATAGAAACAGACAACTGGTGCCAGAGCCATGGCCTCAAGCTAAATGCCAAAAAGTGTATAGTCCTTTGGCAAAAACAAAGTGCCCACAAATTACCACATAGGTGTTAATCCATTAAGTACGGAAGAAGTAATTAGGGACCTGGGGACCCAAGTTGATAGCAATCTCTCATTTGACAACCACGTGGCCAAAGTGGTTAGAAAAACATTTTATATAGCCCACCTAATCATGAAGGGATTCACATCTAGATCAGGGGAGGTCATCATGCCTCTTCACTCATCCCTCATCAGGCCCATAATTGAGTACAATGCCCCTTTTGGGATGTACCTTACCAGACACCTGCAGCAACTGGAAAGACCCCAAAAGTACCTCACCAAGAGGATCAAAGGGCTCAAACAGATGCCATATGCTGCCGGGTTAAAGAAACTCCAGCTCTACTCAGTGGCATACCACCTGCTCAGAGGCGATCTGTACCTGACGTATAAAGCCATGTCCAATCCGGAATTAATGGACATGCTGCACCTCAGAAAATCCAAATCCCATCGAGCTACGCGCTCGAGAGACTTGAACCTAAGCACTGAAATAAATAGGACATGCTGGAGGGACAGTTTCATAACCCAGAGGCTCCCTTCACTCTGGAATAAAATCCCAGTCCAGGTTAGGCAGAGTCCCTCATTGACTCTCTTCAAGAGGAATCTTGATGAGTGGATGGGGGATCATAGGTTTACCCCAGGTGTCACTTCTGTGTCACTGTTAGACAGATGCACAGTATACTAACCTCGAAAAAGGGCATAGCAAAATTAATTTAAAATGGGTGGCGAAAGCCAAACACACTCTGGCTAGGCTTATAAATACCTTAGGGCAGATAGCCTAGTATGAACATATGAACCTATGAATGAGTTTGGCTAATGCTCCTCTCCAGTGATGCACGAAAGGCAGGGACAGTACCCCTAGACTGCCAAAGATGGAGGTGGTCCCAACTTTTTAGAAAGGTAGCTACAGGAGGATCATATTCCTCAGTATTCCTTTAAAAATCATATGCCAGAGTACTGGAAAAGAGACTCCAATCAGACTCTAAATTCAGAGCGACTGATGCAGGTTCTTTACAAGTCATGGAATAATATACTAGATATTTAGCTTTGAAAAGTGTGAAGGATTATATCAGGTTTACCAATGAAGCACAGAAATACAGTAAGCGTAATCTATGTGCAAAAACAGAAAGTTGTACTTCACAGATGTTGTGGGGTTTGGTACTGAGGTGAAGTCCACATAGGTATCCTCAGGTGTCCTCGTGTACTTGCAGCCCAGCACAATATTCTTCAAAACACTGGAAAGCAAAGCCTTTGCTGCTGGTTCTTTTATTTGATTCTCATATCACCTGACAGACAAGACATTGAAGGTCAAACATGAAATCACACTATCTTCCCATTTCTATTTAAAACCAGTTTTTAATAATGCTCAGTGTTAGACACTGCTGTTTTTATCATTTAATTCTGTCTCTGAAGATGTTCTAATCACACAGTTCTTGTTGCATACAAACAACAGGATGTTCACGAGAAATTCACCTCACACCTACCATAAGAAAATAAATGATTACCTGGACAGCATATCAGCCTTGAACCTGAAGAAAACAATCTATGGAACAGCTGCCTTCTCACTGGGCCTTGTATGAGACTTTTTATTTCAGCAATGTGGACTCATTTAAGCATTTGAAAACAAGCCTGAGGTCAACCATATCCCTAGACAGCCATACTAATCACATACAAACCACACTCAACAAAAAGCTATGCTTTGCTAAAAATTCCATGGCTCCCCCTACCCCAGAAGCAAAGAACATTTCTGGAAAAAATGTGTTAATACCAGAATTAGAAAATTCTCTGCCCCAAAAACTGCATCTTAAAACTCATGCATGGCCTTTACATTTTATTTAATAAAATCTGCCACTCTATATTGCTATCACTTTCCTGGGAGCATCCTTGCAGTACCCTAAAAAGAGCTGTCTAGATGCCTATTAAATGACAAATCAGCTGCCATGCACCCTAGTAGTCATGCTGCATTTTAATGAGCAATGCCCACCTCATACATAAAGACTTGTGTATATATACAGGCACCCTGCACCTTTGAATACATTTCCAGTGATGTGATAATTCAATTACAATGCAAAACAAATCTTGGTCCAAATACCATGCACAAATCTGGAATCATCTAACAACCCATGTCAAGAATGCCACTAATACAAGGAATTTTAAAACTGACGATTTATTTATTTGCATGCATTTACTTCAATAATTTATTAACTGAGTTAGTGGTCTGGTCCCAAAACCCTTTAGAGCTGTAAAGGAGACTGTAGGCAAGGGATATGTACTAAAAGCTTTGAAGAGAAAAATAACAAATGTTAAATAAACAGAGTTAAATGTAAGTTATCAAGCTGTGTGCATTTGTGATTCCATATACAAATGATATGCAACACATGTTTAAGTATTGCCACATATGTAACAGTACAACAGCAGTACATCTTTAAAATATGCTAGAGATTTGAACCTTGGTACAGTTCTAAGTCTGTTAAAAATAACAGTTAAATCTAAAGGCAACTTGTAAATATTATTAAAATTCAAACAATGTTCGGTAGAATAACTGGTTAATTTACTAAATGCCATAACTACATATGTATTCCGCAAATAAAATACCATACTGATATACTGCCATACACATTTAACATTTTCCAGCTCTTTTCATAGGCTCATAGGTAGGTACTAGGCTATCGGCCTAAGGGCCTAAGTAAGCCTAGCCAAAAAAGTTCCCTGACTTATGCCAACCCAAGAAAGTTAATTTCCTGTGCCCCTGTCAAGCAGAGCCACAGAAGTGATCCCCAGGGTGTATTTCCTATTTCCCATCCACTTATCAAGATTTTTCTTGAAGAGTGTTAATAAGGAACTTTGCTTGACATAGATAGGTAGTTTGTTCCAGAGGATGGGAAGTCTCTGAGACAGGAATCTATCCCTCCAGCATGTTCTGTTTATTGTGGTGACAAGGTTTAAGTCCCTAGAGGATGTAGCTCGGAGGGATTTCTTTAAGTGGAGCATCTCCAATGGCTCTGGGTTTGACATAGCTTTGTATGTTAGGCAGAGATCGCCTCTGAGTAGGCGATATGTGATGGAGTAAAGCTGGAGTTTTTTGAGACGGCCAGTGTAGGGCATCTGTTTGAGAACGGTAATCCTCTTTTTGAGGTATTTCTGCGGCCTTTCCAGTTGTTGTAGATGTCTTGTGAGGTACATACCAAAAGGGGCATTGTACTCTATAATGGGTCTAATGAGTGATGAGTAGAGGGGAAACAATGACCTCTTTTTTCCTGAATGAGAAACCTTTTGTGATGAGGTGTGCCACGTAGAAGGATTTCCTGACTATTGTGGTGATGTAATTATCAAAGGAGAGACTACTGTCCACCTGTGTCCCAAGGTATCTTATCATGCTTTCAGTGTTAAGTAGACTACCACCTATGTGGTAGTTCATGGGTACAGAGTTTTTACCAAACGGGGATGACAATGCACTTTTTGGCATTGAGCTTGAGGCCATGGCTTTGACACCAGGCATTTGTCTCAGTGAGGCCCTTTTGTAGCATGTCCACATCATTAGGTGTTTCGATTATGGCTCCTAGTTTGCAGTCATCTGTGAACTTCGTTAGCCAAAGACCTTCTGTATTAGCCTATACTTCAGAAAAGTAGATACCAAACAGGAGAGAACCCAGAACTGAACCCTGTGGTACTCCACTTATTACTGGTCTGAAGTCGGATTTGGAGTCTGTTACTTTCACAGTGTGGGTTCTGTCAGTGAGCCAGTTGGCAACCTATCTTGTGACATAGGGATTTATTCCTAGTTTAGTGAGTTTATCTATAATTCCAGATTTGGGGATGGTATCAAAAGCCTTGGAGAGATATAGATAGACTGTGTGAACCACCTTACCCTCGTCTACTGCTTTGGTGACTGCTTCAAAGAAGTCTATCAGGTTTAGGAGATATGATCTGTGTTTTACAAACCTGAACTGGGTGGGGTCCAGAATTTGGAGCTTACCAATGTCTTTGTTTATAAGTTCCATGGTGATACATTCCATGGCCTTGCAGACCAGGCTCGTCAGGCTAATGGGGCAGTAGTTCCCAGGGTCTGTGGTGGCTCCCCCTTTGTGGAGTGGGATAATCATCACTGTGTGCCATTCAGTGGGCACAAAGCCTGAGGCGAGGCTATGATTGAACATGGTACTTAGGTGGGGTGCCAGTTCATTCTGTAGTTCGTGCAGAACGTAGCCTGGGATGTTGCCAGGTCCCATGGATGCTGTGTTCTTGACTTTGGAGAGTGTGTTTTTCATCTGTGCAGCCGTGATTACAGGAACTTTGCATTCTTCTGGTATAGAGATGGGACCATTAGGGGGTGATAGGGGGGTAAAGTTAGCACTGAACCTATCTGCCAGGATGTTGGCAATATCAGTTGGTTCTGTATATTTAGTGCCATTATGCTGTAACTCAGAGCAGATCTGATTGTTACCATTGAGATTCTTGTCATAGCTATAGAATGCTTTGTGGTTGTCTTTAGAATCAGTGGTGATTTTGTTTTCGTAACTAGCTTTGAAGGATTTTAGGAGGGATCTCAGCTTCTTACAAGCCACGTTGCTTCGCTAGGAACGCCTTGCACCTGTCACCCTTAGCCTTTCGTATACTGGCCAAGGCTCTTGCCACCCCCATAGTGCCTTTTTTAGGCAAGGCTCAAAGGACAAACCCACCTCCATAGACAACCCAAGGATAAAAAAACTAAAGGTAATGCTACTCAATGCCAGAAGTCTAAACCTCAAGATGCACGCACTCGAGGCTCTCCTCAGCATGGAGAAAATCGATGTCTGTGCAGTAACAGAAACCTGGTTCAAGGTTCCTGAGAGCACCCTAGCACTGCCAGGTTATTACTCATACCATGCGTTTCGGCCCCAAAATTCGGACCGAAGCACAAAAGGAGGGGGAGTATCTATATTCATCAAAGATATCTACACCTCCAGGTTGGTGGCACTGCACGAAGCATCGGAAACCATCCATGTGCAACTAACAGTGGGCAAAACTGCCTTTCAGTTTGTAGCCTGCTACAGAACACCCTCCCTATTACAGGAACCCCACTTGGCATTCCTGAAAACACTGGAGAATATGAAGGTCTCTCCAAACACTATGTTATTGGGTGACTTCAACTACCCAAACATTGACTGGGAAAACTACTCAAGCCCAAACACCCTTGCCCAATGGTTCCTTGAATTTATAAACTCTAACGCAATGGAACAACTGGTCACCACTCCCACAAGAGGGAACAACATATTGGACCTGGTCATCACCAACAAGGGGTCTCTATGTTCCACACCACAGGTAAACCCCTCATTGGTAAGATCAGACCATAAACAAATTTCCCTGGACATCCATATCCTGTCCCCACCCGCAGCCAAGGAAATCACTGCAAAGAATTTCTCAAAAGCCAACTTTGCACTTCTCAAGACTGAGATAGAATCCTTCAAAGCCCCTGGGCCAGAGGATAATACAGCCCAATCCGCAGAATCCTTTACAAATGCATTCTATGAGCACCTGCAGGAAAGCATGGATCGCGCTATCCCAAATAAAACCAAGACTCACTCCTCCAAAAACAGGAGACCGGTCTGGTGGACCCCGGCCATAAATAAGCTATACAACAGAAGGAGGAAGCTACTACATGACAGAGCAAAATCCCAAAAAGGGAAGGCATCTCTGATCAGTATTAGCAAGAAACTTCGTTCTCTCATAAAATCATCAAAGGCCAGTTTCGAAAGAAAAATTGCCCTAGACACTATAGATAATCACAAGGCCTTCTTTAGTTATGTCAGGAACATGGGCGGAAACTCCCAGATATGCTCTGAATTGTTGCATAACGGTACAAAATATACCGAACCTACAGACATAGCCAACATCCTGGCAGACAGATTCAGTGCAAACTTCTCCCCCCCTTCCCTCCCAAAGGAGCAAACGCCTATCCCAACTGAATGTAACCTCCCTGACATCACAGATGCACAGGTGAAAGCTGCCCTTCCAAAGCAAAAAACACAGCATCTATGGGACCAGACTGTGTCCCAGGCTGTGTCTTACACGAGCTCCAAGAAGAACTGAACCCTCACATTAAGTCACTGTTCAAACTTAGCCTTACTACAGGATATGTACCCAAAGAATGGCGTACAGCTACAGTGGTCCCACTCCACAAAGGTGGTGCCACAATGGACCCCGGAAACTATCGCCCCATAAGCCTGACTAGTCTGGTCTGTAAAGCTATGGAGTGTATTATCATGGAACTCATAAACAAAGACATTGGGAGCCTCCAGACACTGGACCCTACCCAATTCGGCTTTGTTAAGGGCAGATCTTGCCTCTTAAACCTAGTTGATTTCTTTGAAACAGTTACCAAAGCCATAGATGAGGGCAAGGTAGTCCACACAGCCTACCTGGACCTCATAAAAGCCTTCGACACAATACCCCACTCGGGCATCATAAATAAGCTTACCAGCTTAAATATCAACCCCTATATCACAAGATGGGTTGCAAACTGGCTCAGAGATAGAACCCACATGGTCAGAATCGCAGGTGCCATGTCTGAATCCAAACCAGTTACAAGTGGCATCCCACAGGGCTCAGTTCTGGGACCTCTCTTGTTCAGTATATACTTCTCTGAGGTTCAGGCTAACACGGGGGGATTATGGCTGACAAAGTTCGCAGATGACTGCAAACTGGGGGCCATAATCGAATCTCCAGCTGACACTAGCATCCTCCAAAAGGGTCTCACAGAGATGGATGCTTGGTGCCAGAGCCATTGCCTCAAGCTAAATGCTAAAAAGTGCATAGTCATCCCCTTTGGAAAAAACAAGGTGCCCACAAATTACCACATAGGTGGTAATCCATTATGTACGGAAGAAGCAATTAGAGATTTGGGGACAAACGCAGATAGTAATCTCTCCTTTGATAATCACGTTGCCAAAGTGGTTAGAAAGACCTTCTATATAGCCCACCTTATCACGAAAGGGTTCGCATCTAGATCAAGAGAGGTCATTGTGCCCCTCTACTCGTCACTCATCAGGCCCATAATTGAGTACAATGCCCCTTTTGGGATGTACCTTACCCGACACCTGCAGCAACTGGAAAGACCCCAAAAGTACCTCACCAAGAGGATCATGGGCTACAAACAGATGTCCTATGCAGCTCGACTAAAGAAACTCCAGCTCTACTCAATTGCTTACCGCCTACTCAGAGGCGATCTATGCCTGACGTACAAAGCCATGTCAAACCCAGAATTAATGGACATGCTCCACCTTAAAAATCCAAGTCCCTTAGAGCTACACGATCCAGGGACCTAAACCTCAGCACAAAAATAAATAGGACATGCTGGAGGGACAGATTCATGTCCCAGAGGCTCCCCTCACTCTGGAATAGAATCCCAATTCATATTAGACATAGCTCCTCGCTGACCCTCTTCAAGTGAAATCTGGACGCGTGGGTGGGAGATCGCAAATTCACCCCTGGGATCTCTTCTGTGTCCCTGCTAGACAGAGGCACAGTAAACTAATCTTAAAAGGGTACCTTCTGTGACCTACTTTAAAGAGGCACAGTAGGCTACTCTAATAGGGAGGCGGAAGCCAAATACACTCTGGCTAGGCTTATAAATGCCCTAGGGCAGATAGCCTAGTATCTACCTATGAACCTATGATAGTATCAGCCAGTACATAAATGGTAATGTTCAGATTAATTTTTCCATATAATTGCCCCCCAGTCTACCTTATTAAGCTGCATTAACTAAAAGAGTGCCAGTCATTCTGCCTGGGAAGAACACGCAGTTAAATCCTAGGTTCAACTCTGTGTTTGACAAGGATTACTATCAAAAACTTGAAAGTGAAAACAGTAGAACTCTTTTGAGTGTGTACCTTTAACTCCTAGTGGGCGTGGCTTCAGCATTTAAAAATTGAAGTTATCACCTTACATTTTTAACAAATACCCATTGACAGAGGTCATATATCAATACAGTTGTGTTTGCTATCATGTATGCTTCAAGATAAAATTTTCCAATACCTTGTATGTAACATGGTTTTGGAATTATTAATGCAAATATGAACAGGCAATATTTGACGCCTAGAGGAGCAGTAGGGTGTAACTGCAGAAATGCCTGGAGACGTCACTCGGCTGTAATGAGATGCATATGCTCGACTCATGAATATTAAGTAGGGCCAAAGGTTGACACAGCAACATTGACAACGTTCTGTCGATATTAATGTAGAAAATCGCCGTTGTCAACCGTGCTTCATGTACCTGCCTTGTGTATGTCCTTCTTAACTGATGTACACTTGAATGTTGACATACAGGCTGTCGCTCCTACCATTTTCGAGGAGGCACATGTCGTGTACCTCACTTTCCAACTTTTGATAGTAAACCGTTTGACAATATATGGAAATACCAGCATCTCTACTGTTGCCCATCGTGTCAAGCAGGGAGTACAAGTTGTTGGAGGGTTAGGCCTAGTCAATTCAGAGATTCTTAGGGAAAGATTTTAGTGGAAAAGAAATCTATTCAGTCATGCTTTACTAGGTACTAGACAATAAGCAAGTAAGATAAAAAAAAAAAAGTCTTTTGGCTTTTCCCGGTTAGGGGTCGCCACAGCGGAACTCTGGTCCGCTCATGATTGGCAGTGGATTTTTACGGTGCCGAGTTGCCAGCCCAACGCCCAACCTTCAAAGAAGGCACGCTCATTGACGCTCACACCTACCTGCATGTCTTTAGTGTCACTCAACCGCGGGGAGGACATGCAAACTCCACACAGAAGGCGCTCCAGCCGAGTATCGAACGGGTGAACCTCTTGCTGTGAGGCGACATCGCTAACTGCTGCACCACCGCAGCTATCAATAAGCAAGTAAGATACTGTTTTTAATTTCCACAGCCATGAAATGTTTCTAGCATTACATTTTAAGAAGGTAAACTAATGCGAGTGGGGTATATGCATAACTTCTATGGCTCTAATTCGAGTTCTTGAAACTACCAAGCAGCACAACTGAGAACTTGAGTACAAATACATCAAACCACAACTTGATCTTGTACAGTTACAAGAAAAGTGAACAGAAACAGTATAAATCACTTTTGCATGGGCTAAGCCGCTTCTGCACCCTCCCATGTGGGATTCGTACTTTACTGGCTGCTACATCTCAGGAAAAGAGCATTCCGTGACAGGCAATGGAAAACATGCATCCTTACTTCTGAGGCTGCAAGCTTGGAGAATCTACAACACAGTTCTCTTTGAATACCTGCATATCACTTTTTAGTAAAGTGAGCAACAAACAAGTAACAACTGTCATCTCAAGCAAGTATTCTTGAGCAACTACAGTACATTCATTCTCATATCAAACATATGTCATGTTAGAGGGACAGAAAGAAATCCTTAAGATGAGGGGATCACTTATTGTAGTTTCACTCTCATCAGTTGACAACATTGTTGTGACTGCTTACTTTTCACTGTCAGCATAAATCCACATTTGTAATTACTTTGCTTCCTTTGATTTTCATTAGGGGCCATCTCTGTTGCAGCATTTTAAGGAATGTTTGAATGACAGGCTTGAAAATGTAGCCGAGTTAATTGTTCTTTTCAAAGTAACAGCTGTAGTTCAGTGTTCAAGTGTGAGAGAAATCTGACCCCTGTGATTAATAGGTGTTAATTGGGCTGAAACTATGCTACATTCAGTTTTAAATATTGTAGATAGGATTAAAGTCTTTGATGTTAATTTTTCCCCAACTCCAGAAGAAACATACTTTTTGCAGAAATTAGTGTAGAAAAAATGTAAAATCATGTACTGACAGAAAACAAGAATTTAGATTAACATATTTGCTTTCTTTCTTTGTGGCACTGACTTTTATTACATGGAAAGACATTTGCATCTGAAAACAAAGCTTGAGTGCCCTGATTTTGTTCAGACTCTGGACTACACTATTTATCTGAGGTGTGATGCTGGTAATCTGTAACTGATAAGGCATATTTAAATGTCATTGTTTTTAATGTCTCTGTTGTTGGGATAAGTGACCTAACTTGGTTATTGTGCTACTCTTAGTAGCTGTTGTGATGTGGCAGATGCAGGAAACAAAGGCTAACATAATTATTAAACAAGGTTTTCTTTCTGTACGTGAAGTGTTCAGTCTTGATTACAGGGAAGGAAATATACTTTTTGGAAATAAAAACTTGACTTTTGGGTGGTTATATAATTTACTCAAAAAGAATCACACCCCTCATATCCCTTAGCAAGGCTTGAACTGGTAGCAGTAGTTAATTCTTTAAGTAGCTAAACAAGCAAACAACATCTTTAAGCCATCATTCTGCCACTGCTACATTTGGAAATTCAGCAGTACTTACTAAGCCTTTTGGGGATGTGCAAGTATTACAATCTGATCTTGGGGTAATTATGATGGGAATTATCTAAGTCCGGCATGGTAGGACCTGAGATACAGAGAACATTACCTTGTCTGATAATTGTAATCATAGCCACACATTGAATTTCATTTTTTTTTTCATTCTTCCTTTCACTGGGAATGTGAGACTTGCATAATGTATAACATTTGTTTAAGCAATGTAAGCGAGTGCTGCACAACCATATTTAACCAGTACATCCACCACTTATCAAAGGCAATGGAGACAATGTGAATCACCCTTTATCCAAGAACTTCTCTTTTCATTTTCTAGTAAACTGGAGAGAAGGAACATTGCTTCAGCTGTGATTGCAGTAGACAGAAAGTCTGACGATTTGCAGTTATTTCCTGATTAGATGTTTAATGGGTAAATCTTTCAGTGTTATTTTACTTTTTCACCAAGTTAGGGATTAATGTAAGAGCTTAAGTTGTCTATTTTCATACGTCTGCTAGAGGAGTGTCAGGCTGAATCACTATTTGTGTACTACACTGTATTTCAATTATTTTTTCAGGTCATAGAGCACTGACAAAAGACGGTTATCCCCTTGTACTACTATTTAGGTGGATTGCACTCATAACTGTAACAGAACATTTTAATTGTTTTAACAGTCTATTTCAGTAGATTTAAAATGCTTTGGGGAGAGGATGATCAGTGAAAAATTAATTAACCAAGAAACAGCATGCAGGAATATCTACAAATGCAGACATAGCTGTGGTTGCTTGAGATGGTGGTGGGGACTGTCCTAACAAACACACTGTATTTTCCAAGTACTATATAAATTGTTGATTAGCTCCATCACTAGAGGGCATTTATTGTTGTTCAGACCCACATAATAAAAGTAGTGCTTAACATTATATAAAGAAGCTCTAGTCCACTGAAGATTGTAGGGTCTTTTTTCCATTGTGTGTGGAGCTTGATAAAAGCATACTTATTTTTGTTTTTTTTCCCCCACTCAGGTTGAGTTGCTATGTTAGTGTCCTTCAGTCCTGATAGAGACCTCGTCAGACATGTAGAATTACTGATGTGTTGTTTTCTGAAATAAACCACTATTTTAACAACTTTACAAAATTAGCATTTCTGACATAGGCAAATAAAAGTAAACAAGCCATATCAAGTTCACATTTACAAACATTATACATTGCATATATTCATCTATACAATATAATCAATCCAACATTACATAAATTGTCCAATTCCTGCCTTTTCCTAAACTTCATTTTTTTCTCCTTGTATTGTTCCCATAATTTCTGTTTTTATATGTAATTTGCACCTATCCTTTTCTAAAGAACCCACTCCTGTTCTTTATATTAGTTATAATATTTCAAGTACAGTTGGCTTAGGCTTTGATTTCCATTTTCTAGTAATTGCTTTTTTGTCAGCTGCCAGAATTAAACTTAACAAGACCTATGTCTAGGCAATTTGGATACTGCATCCCAGCTCAAAAAATACATTTCCTTAGTTACACTCATTTGCTCACACAATATGCCTCTGTAGAGAAAGTCTACCAACTCATTACGCTCCAAAATCATATGACCCTAGTACCTCTTTCTTCTCCATCACACCTCCAACATTTGCCATCTACCTGAGGAAAATTATTTGGAGTCTGCTTGGGGTACGAAAGTACCTCTGTACACACTTCCACACAAAACCCTAAATCTTCTAGACTTTGTTGCATATTTGGAAATCCATACGTACATCCTCCCATTATTTATTTCTGAATTGCTTATTTAATCTCTCCCAATCTTTTCTGACCACCTCTGATTGATTCTTATAGTTATAGTGCAATATTTTATATGCCCTACTAATTATAAAAAAAGAGAAGCTGTTGCTACAATCAGGATAGATTCAATTAAAAACTTAAACCAGTGCAGGTCTTTCTATTAGGACTCCCTGTCACTTTCTCTTAGCCTACACCCTGATATCAATCCCTGATAGGGAAGGCAGTCCCTAGCCTGCAGTTCAAATGTCTTCTTAGCATCTCCCCCATTCTATTACCTTTCCCCTCTCCATTTTATTTGTTCCCAATACCTTGGTTCATTTGCCAGCTTCCTTCAGTAAATTCCAGCCCATTCTTGCCTATTCTCTGTACTCCTAACTGCAGTCTTCTCTACTGGCAGAATCTTCTCTCCCCATTCTCGTGTTGGTTTAGTTACTAATATTGTATATGACTGTTGTTATTATCAAGGATCTGCATCCAAAATCCCACTTTTTCCTTATTTCTTGAATCCCCCCACTTCATCATCATCATCCATTTCCACTTTGAATTGTAGCTTTATGCTTATGTTACACAAGAGCCTTAACTGTATAGCTCTGAAATAGCCCTTCAAAACAGTTAATCCTAAACCCTTGTTCTATTGGAAGGATCAGCTTATCCCACTTGACTCTTGGCCTCCTCTCCTCCCAGCAAAATTCCTTTAGCTATTTATTATTCATAACTAAAAGTATAAAACTAAAAATGGACTAAAAAAAATTTTACTGAGTGTATCTTGCTATCCATATGCAAGAGATTCCAGTTTCTCATTTATCTTTTAATTTCTTCCCACATATCCTTAGTTGCCATCACAGAAACCTTTTAACCCATACTCCCAAATACTTAACAAAATGATAAAATAACAAAGAGGACATCTTGTGGCTAATTCTTCTATTCAGACATAACTTATCAGAGAGGAACCCTCCCACTTTGATTTTTACCTCTCACTCTGCATATATCATCCTAATTAAACTCATTATTGTATTGGAGAATGAAAATGCTTCCATTGCCTTAGTCATATAATCAAAGATTAATCTGTTGAATGCTTTCCCTAAGACCCACCAACAACAGCAGTATTTTCTTACATTCTGCTTCCCTCTGGACCATCATTGTTCTATTAATGTTGTTAAACTTTTGCCTCCCTTCTGCAAAACCACACTGATCCAGTGAATAATTATATACTGCCTTCTGTTGGTTTCTTGCTGTAACTTCCATTTACATACATGCATACCAAATTATATTTAACTATTTATTGTAACCAACTAGTCTTATTACTATATTGTACTAAGTACAATAAATACACGGAGACACCGCTTCAGTTAATACGCTTTACTGTTACATTCTCCTTTTGGATATGCTGTCAGCTCTCTATTGCAAATTACCAAAGCTTATTTATACACACTCATATTTATACCAAAAAGTCCGATATACATCAGCCTTTGAGAAAAATAACAGTTTTCCTTTGTTCTTCTAATTTATGATTTGTCCTTGATTCAAGTTCGATGGTCCAGGGAAACTCAAGTTATCTGAAACGTGGTGTTCCAGCACGATCTATAATTTGATGTTCTAACTTTATCTTGCTTGATGTTACATCTCTTTACTTTGTTGATGTCCTTCCCGCTGCCATTTGTGCAGTTATTTTTACAGACTTTGTTTCTCAATAACATACTCTTTTACATGGATGCTAATATCTAATTAAGCTATGCCAGCACACTTACTACTACTTATTTTTTCAGAATTTTATACTATTTCTAAATGAACCCTTTATTTTTTCATATCATTCTTGCAGCTTTTTATTCAAATTAATAATCATGCTAGCAACAGTTACTATTATTCTTTCAGGTCCCCCTTATTTATTTATTTATTTTTTTGGAGGAATACACTAAACTTTAGTTAAAGAAAAGACTGCATTTGTTTCTTTAGCATTGCTATTTACAGTATTTACCACTTTGCTTAAATTTACAATCATAACTTGAGCTATTACAACTCTTTGTAACCTGCAGCATAAAACAATTTTAAGCTGTCATTATTATTATGACCCTCAAAACTACTAACACAGGACGTATTAACCAATTTAGCAATTTGGTCCTAGATGATGACCATCCTTTGAATATGTCCCACCAATTATGGACAGTGTCAGCTTCTGTTTTTATCTTTTACTATTAACACTAGGTTATTTGAAACCACATATAAAAACTGTGGTGCCACTTTAACAAACATTTTGAAATTTGAAGGCAATATTGCCCATTTATACTAAATTGTAATATGTCTATTAAAGGTACTTGTAATGACTTACTAAACAGTAGGATTCCCTTGTGCTTGTAAATGTACAATCTACAAGATATCTTGTTCGACTAGTTTTTATACAAAGCTCTTTTAAATTTGCATTTGGTATCTTTAAAACTTGGAAATGTAATATTGAACTGCAATATATATATATATATATATATATATATATATATATATTTATATTTGGTATTGTTGTCCTATCATAGTACAAATGGATGGTATTTTTACCATTTGATCTTTATGAAGTACTGGCCTGTTATCCAAAATGGTAAGTATTTTAACCCATGGTCTTGTGTTGCTGTGTTGCTTATACAAGTATTGGTAGAAATCATACCCTTTTTCCCTGTTGAGTTTATTCTTATTTTTGTGTTATTGTCTACACACTGACATTTTTGCATGATGTCTTTCCTTGTCAGAACTGTTACATTTTTGAGGTAATGTACAGCATCTAATAGAGATAGAGGTGTTTACTGAAATGTTTATGTCAGTCTTTGATTTTCTCTACTCTTATGTATGCCTGACCTTGTTCAGCTAACCATGCTGTTATATCTGTGTTAAATGTTATCCTCTCAAATGTACATGCCGTATGCTTTTTACAACTGAAACTGTCTTGTGTTGTATTTTATGTAGCATTTTCCTAATTCCTTCTATTTTGATGTTCAGAATGATGCAAATGAAATGCAGAGGTCTGTGTTGAATGCTGTGTGCCTTGTCTCACATCTGCATTTTTATCTATAGTCCTTGAAGCATATTCCAGACACTGAACATTCAGCTTGTCTCAAGCTGTACCAGAATATATGCATGCTAGCAAACAGAAATACGTATTTAACTAACTATATTATTTCGACATATATCATAGTAACAGATGTGTGTACATGCATCGAACTAGCAAACAGATGTGCATATGCATTTTTAAACATATCTATCACTGTGTACATTCCTTCTTTTATTTTAAATACAAACTCTCTACATTAGTATGTACATTTTAGTTAAGTTATATTGCTATTAACTAGAAACACATTGGGAAACAAAACCTTTAGTTTTCTTTTAATACAGCAGGTTAACAGTTTAATATTGTCAACACAATGACGACAACCATTACTATTAGAACTGGATTAATCTGAATATGACTCTATACAGTGATGTTCTATACAGTAATTTATTGACAATGCTAGAGGATTTTATTGCAAAGGGATTGCAGTCTTGTTTTTTTGAGAAAAAAAAAAACATCACAAATGTCAAGCTTTGACTTGTTACTATACATATAACACTTGAATGCAAAATTGTGTATTTACATAGATATAGATAAACCATTTACTATATACTGTACAGAATACACTTGCTTGTACAGATTGTTTTTGCATTTGTACATACATGTACACAGTCCAATTTTCAAACCTAGCATTAAACTGAATTCTGCTAATTACATTACTTGAAACATTAAAATGTATTTTTGGTAGAGCCGCAGTGGTGCAGCGTTAGCGTTGTCACCTCACAGCAAGAGGTTCTCCCATTCAATTCTCGGCTGGAGCACCTTGTGTGTGGAGTCTGCATGTCCTCCCCATGGTCGAATGATGTTAAAGACATGCAGGTAGGTGCGTACATGAATGGGTGTGCCTTCTTTGAAGGTTGGGTGTCAGGCTGGCAACCTGGCACTGCAAAAAATACACTGCCAATCATTAGCAGAACGGAGTTCCACTGTGACAACCCCTAACTGGGAAAAGTCAAAAGAATTAAAATGTATTTTTGGTATTACCACTTTGCACTTTTATTTGAGTCCCTTTTGCAGTACTGTTTACACAGTTAGTGTAAAGTTGAAAGCATGCCCTTCCCCCTGTAGTATACATCATTTTATTGCAGTATTGTTTATTTGCTTTATGCTGTCAGAATTGAATGTATGCTTGCTCTTGAATGTATGCTTGCTCTTTGGCCGTTACCTTTGGTCTTACACATTTGCTTATAAAGCTTTTGCTGTTGCCTATACTTTTAAAGTTGTAATAGGAATTGCTTTTACCCATTTTAAAAAGATGTTTACTTGTTACTACTAGCTATTTGTACCCTTCCTTTTCGTAAAGGGACCTGCATAATTTAATTTAGCTGCATACCATAGCTCATGTACTGACTGTACTCATGGTAGTATTAACTTGCAAACAGATTAATGACATGTATGCACAATTGGGACGTCTTATAGCAATTACCAAACAGGATTTTTGTGTGCTTTTTGCTTAATGCTGTATGCAAATACTTAATGTTTTAGAAAAACGTAAGCCATTTGGCCTGGTGACCAGTCTTGTTTCCTTGACCTTATAAATTTCAGTACCAGTAACATTTTATCTTATACAATATTCCTTGTAACTACCCATTCCAGCCTGGAAAGATTTGAGCTCACATACTTTTTTTCTTTCTGCGCATTCCAGATGCTTAACTCATAACTCTTTCAGCACTTACTCGTACCTTCAGTCATGCGTTAATATACTTGCAACTTGATATTAGAATGCAGTTGTAATAAACATTAACTTGCCTAACTATGCATATTATTGCTTCTGAATACTGTTTTTGCTGGAGTCTTTGGTATTTTTTATGCTATTATACAATTATATTGCATTAACTAACACATGCTTAAAACAAATATATTTACATTTGCTGTTGTCTGCGTGTTACTGCACTTTAGGTGAAAAGAAAATACATGCATGTCAGTCTTGTGACATCATGTCTTTACTGCGTTTAACTACTCTCATTTGATTTTTATACCCTAGAACTGTTTTATATGAAATGGTTTGAAAACCACTATAAGTGTCTTGCTTTAACAGAATGAAAGTTTCTGCTGTGTATGCTTAATCATTTTCTAAAAGTAGAATAGCATGTCGCAAATTATTTAACCATTTTCTAAAAGTAAAATAGTATGTCGCAAATTATTTGCCATCAGTGTAGTTAACTGCTGTTGCTTTAACTCTTTACTAACCAAATTATATTTGTCAGTATTGTGTTCTGTTGACTTTAAAGCTCTTATGCAGTACTGAAAAAGTGTTTGCATATGTTGTCTGAACTTTATGAATGCACTCTGTCTTAGTTCTCCATTTACCGTGTCTCTGTTTTTATCTGTTTTGTAATGTGCAGTGGCTTTATGCCACTTTTGTCTAGCAAGATGTACAGAAGATTCTGTAAATAACTGACTTGATTGATATTGTAACTCAGAAATTAACATTTTACATGTGGTAACAGGACATAATGCATCTGGTTATTTACCATTACTTTTATGACATTGTACACAGAAAGCAGTTTCATATAACTTGTACTATAAACGTTTACGGTCATACAAATTATGTTGCTGTTATGATACCAGTCAAACGTGCATAAAGCATTGCCATGAACTTTACCTAGTAAAGTACTACATGTGCTACAGTTATGTTTATACCAGTCTTTAAATCCTGACCATACATGTGCTGGACTATTATTGCGGTCTACCTGAAAGGTAGTGTTTATGGCATCTACGCTGTAGAATGAGAAACAAAAAGAGAATTACCAGTTTCTGTGTGGAAGGTGGCCAAACCTTCTACCGAGAAAACATAGAAAGTACCTTGTTGATTCTCCCAAAAGGTGGTCAAACACAGCTGGCAGATTCAACTGTGTGAATGTACAGGACCTGTGGAATCTGCAGAGATGCACTGTTCTGCTATTGGATACTGTACAGGAGGAGGAGGCAAATGTTTGCACTACAACTAGACATACTAACTGAATAAAAATAAAAAAGAAGGTGTAGTTGTCAAAATAAGAAACCATTTGGTCCGTCAACTGTGGCTCGCCATTGAATTATATGACGTCTTCTGTTGGTTTCTTGCCATTACTTGCATTTACATACATGCATGCCAAAGTATATTTAATGATTTATTCTAACCAACTAGCCTCATTACTGTATTGTACCAAGTACAATAAATACACAGATACCGCTTCAGTTAATACGCTTTACTGTTACAGTCTCCTTTCGGATCTACAAGCATGCAACACAGATGCTATCAGCTCTCTATGGCAAATTCCCAAAGCTTGTTTATACACACTCATACTAAAAAGTCTGCTATTTTGCTCAAAGTCTGATGTATAACAGTTCTTTCTTTGTATAACAGTTTTCCTTTGTTCTTGGTTCAAGTTCGGTGATCCAAGGAAACTCAGTTATCTGAAACATGGTGTTCCAGCACTATCTGTAACTAGATATTCTAACTTTATCTTGCTTGATGTTACATCTCTTTACTTCGTTGATGTCCTTCCAGCTGCCATCTGCGCAGTTATTTTTACAGACTTTGTTTCTCAATAACATACTCTTTCACATGGATACCAATATCTAATTAAGCTATGCCAGCACACTTACTACTACTTATTTTTTAGCATTTTATACCATTTCTAAATTAATCCTTTATTTTTCATATTTTTGCAGCTTTTTATTCAAACTAATAATCATGCTAGCAACAGTTACTATTATTCTTTCATCCATATCTAACAGTTTTGGCAACAACTTTGCCATTCGTTTAGACATTATAGACATAAACACTTTAGAATCATGGTATAAAGTTGAAATGGGCCTATATGGCCTGATGGGTTTTTCCCATCTTTAGATGTTATAGCCACCACAACTTTTTTCCAGAATGTGCGTGCTTCCCCTACTTTTAAAGTACTCAGATACTTTCTTCCCTCCTAGCTTCCAAACTTCTACCAGAATACCATCTGTTCCAGGGACCTCACTGTTTTTCTCTCATCCCTTTCTATACTAACTCTTAATTGTTTAGCCTCATCTACCTCTAACCTTGGCATATTTAAGTTTTCCATAAATATTTCCAGTTGTGCTTTTTCTTGATTTCCCCATTTATCTGCTTTATACAAGTTTTCGTAAAATTTCCAAAATATCTCTGGCTATTTGTCTTGTTATAGTTGTGCTAAAAGCTTTTGTGCTCTGAAGTTATCTTGTATAACAGTTAAGTATTACAAAACTTAAAATAATGATTCACACCTTTTTAGTCATCATGATTTTAAGTTGTGTTACAAAAGAATCATAAAGTGGGAAAGATATTATATACAAAACAGAGATGGAGTAATACTATTGGATACTCCATTTTAAACCACATTTTCCCCCTGGATTGAATGGACATGTATCTTTAAAAGCTCTTTTACTTGAATTGCATAAACAGGTTTGACTGGTTGTTTTATTTAATTTTGCACCATGTGACTATTTTTTATTTGTCTCTATGCCTGATGAAGCCTTTCTGGTGAAAGTTTTAACTTGCATGATATTCAATTTAGAGTGTTTTGGTGAGCTTTACTCTGGTACCAGTGATCTTTTGTGTTTTTAATTTGTATTTTCAATGTTTATAAATCAGTGTGTCAGCTATTTCTACTATGTGTTCTGTGAGATTCCCTGTATTCTGCAATACTTCAACCTTTATCAGCCCTTCTAAATAATTATTGTTAGTTCTTAACCATTTCTCTTTTTCTTTTATTTTCATTCTATCTTTAAATTTCCACTTTCATTTTATCTCACTCACTAGCTGTAACTTCTGGAGAGCTTTCTATTTTCCCTGATTAATTTCTGCTACCAGTTCCTTAAACTCTTCTCTTTTTAACAGGTAGGTGGGGAAATGCCAGTATCCAATTTTTACTTCATTACCCTTCATTTTTACCTTAGCTATTACTGGCACATGATCTGAGCTAGTTGTTGGATATGTGTCAAAGCAAATGCACATGTTCCTTTGAAATATAATTTCTAATGTCTATCTAGTCTAGTTATTGTACCTTTGGGGAATGAATGATATTCAAATTCAAGAGTCCTTACTACTGAAATTACATCTTCCGTACCAAATACTTTCATACATTTCTTCTGAAATCTATCCTCTTGTGTTATAGTTTTCCCTGCTAGCTCCACCCAGATAGATACTCATTGTTGCAAATCAAATTCCAATGCCTCCTATAAGTAATATTCCGTGCTGAAAGTTGATTATTTCTCCTATTTTTTTCTTAATCTCCATAATAGTAGTTTTAGGTGAAATATAAGTACATGCCATTGTAATCCTCATCCCTTGCCAGTAGCCCCTTACTACCATAAATCTGCCATTATCTTTTTCCTCTTCTATCAATATTGGAGCTCCTCTAGCAATTAATACAAGTACTCCTCTTTTCCTTTGTCCCTGATATTCTGCTAAATATATGTTCTGAAATCCTATCTTTATTAAAAGTTCTTTCCAAATGTGTCCCCTGTAGCATTGCTACTTGCACTCTACATTTCTTAATATTATTAAATATTCTTTTTTTTAATCCAAACTTGTGAGACCATTCACATTCCAAGAAGACAGACTTCTTATCATAATGGCGATACTTTCTATGTTCAGCTTTTGTCATACATGCAACCACTAATGTTTAGCTAGTTAAGCCTTTTCTTATCTCTATTTAAACCTATGTCACATCAAGACTTTTTGTTTTAATGAAAAGTCTAAAAAACACACAAACACCCCATAACCTAATACAGACACACAAAACTATGTAAATCTTCAAATAATGTCCTAATAGGAACAATTGTCCCAAACAGACATCTCCAAACACGGGCCTTATCTAAGCTAAAGTTGAGGATCTATGTTAAGACATGTTACTACTTACATAAATTGGTGTTTTTATGTTTATTCCCCTCCCACATGTGAACTTGCATGCTTTCAGAAAACATTAACTTTTAACGTTGAAGAAATCAGTGCTTTGGCTTTTTTATTGTCCTACAATCAGCTTGTCTCCATGGAAATGCAAGAAGAAGTGCAGCCCTCAGCTGCAGGCTTCTCAATACAAACTGAAACATTTATTTCTAAAGGAAAACTTTTCATTACATTCAGTGTTCTCTTATTTATTTGCTTCCAATTAAAACTTGTTATTAGAATAAGCCAAGTATTTTAATCTTGAGATTCACCTATGCGAAGGTATCAGGAAACATTATCAGCTCTACATATATTAGGATTTAAAATGTTTGACATGGTCTGATGAAGCGGAATTTGTTATCCATGAAAGCGCTTACCTGTTTGTACTTTTTAGAATAAAAGAATCAACAAAACAAAGCAAAGATCGTATCTGCCGTGTTTGGAACCTCTGTGGTTGTTTTTGCTGCTGCTATCCTTTTCCTTTGTGGTTCCTTTATTAGAAACGAGGTCTCTGTTATATCCCATATATTAGGACTTGTCTACTTTTGTACACCAGCATCCATCTCAACAACCCAAGATTACAGCCTATGAACTTAAACATGCGTTTGTCTTGCCTTTTTCTCTTTTTGCATCGTAATGCCTACATTTCCTAATATTAAAAAAACAATAAACAAGGAATCAGTTTACTTTAGTGTCTTTTCCATGTAACAAAAATGCTTTATTACAAAACGTGCAGTTTATAGACCACAATGGTTTAAAGAAAAACTGTTAAGAACAGAAACTGTTTTACTAAAATACCATTTTCCACCCTCTTTCCCTCCCCTTGGGATTTTTTCAAAACATTAATGAAATGAAGTGAGACAAATACCTTTCAGTTCCCCAAAAGTTTAACAAAGTCTTCAAAAGTCCATTCTTTCCACTTGTTCTTGTATACCCATATTTCACAAATGTGAACGATGCTTTGTAATCTCACATTTATTCATTAAATTTCCATGTAGCTAGTTTTCTTCCTGTTTATCTCCATCTCACAACTCCAGTTCATTTCCAAGGTATTCCCAGTTCTTCTCGTCAATTCATGTTTTCTCTGTCTCTCGAGCATTTTCCTTTGCAACTTTAGAAAAGTTCTCTCTCCATGTACTTTATTATTAGAAGAATGAGAATCAGAGCCTCCTTCTGCTTGATGGCTCAGTTTTTGTTAGTGAAACAGTTGTACTTCCTCCTTAGACTGTTCTGCAGCAAAAGAGTTTGATCGTCCAGGAAAAATATTCTGAAGACAGCTGGATATATCACCTTAAATCTCAAATCTGCGCCTCGACATTCCCCAATTGCTGGAATAAACTTGCTTCTCTTCTACCTGGTGTACACTGAATAATCATTTTTCACAAACACTTTACTATCTCCAGCTTTTAATACTTTGCTCTTTTGTTGCAGTTTTGTCAGATTCAACTCTTTCTTCTGGTAGGATTGCATCTACACCTAATACAAGTCCTGGCTGTTTTCTCATGGCCAGGTTTGGAGCATATACATAAGTCCTTTCAGTCAACAGATTCTGCTGCTGAATACCAGTCTAGTCGTATTCATTTCATAAAGGCACAAATAAGCAGAATGTTCTTTCTAGATTTTCTGCTACAGAAAATCTTTCCCTACATGGCCTAGCTGTTCCATTTTTTAAAACATCTCTTCTTGAGCAGTCTCATAGTCAGCCTTTTCTTCACTTTGATCTTTTTTTTCAGTTTTATCAGCTCATCTGAATATTTTTTTTAAAGCTTCTTCCATTTTTTCCAGCTTTTTTTTTTTGAGTTGATATACTCCTTCAGTGTTTTGTTTATTTTAATCAGCTCTGAGCATGTGTAATTTATTTTTCCCCTAAATTACTGGAAGTCATCTCTTATCCCAGCACTGGGGACTGAACCGTTTTTTTGCTGAACAGCTACAGAAGTCTTGCCAAACAATGTTTTCTCTTCACCCTTTCTAGGTGATTTTCTTTCAGGCTCTGTTAAGTTTCTTCTTTGCTAGCTTCCAGACAGTGTAATTAAAGCCAGTAACTGAATTTTACTAAAACTGGTATAATCTAGCCCTTATCTCTCAGTTTCTTTTTTTTCCACACTGGGAGAGTTAAGCTGTTGATCAGTGTGCAGACATCCTGGAAATCTATCAGAACAATGTCTTATGATTTATTTTAGTTTTTATTTATTTATTTTATATTTGTTAACCAGGTTAGTCTGGCTGAGCTTTTGGCTCATTTTCAGCAGAGACCCGGGGAGAAAAGCTCCTCAGGACTAGAAAACAATTTATTAAATTTTAGTAACATAGTAGTAACAATCAGCAATAGAAAATAATGTAGCATCACAATACCAAAATTATGTTACTGCATCAGGGTAACTAGCTAGTCTAAATGTCCTGTGAAGATCAGCTACTAATTAAAATGTATAGTTAAACTATTTTAGAAATTTTCAAACGATCACACAGCAATCATGGATTGTTGATATAGAAATCAAAAAAGTTTATTGTAGCCTGAATTTGATTAGTGAATATGTAAAATACTGCTTATCTTTTTGCTCTTTTAAAAACAAATAATTTAAGATTTTGTAATGAAATAATGTATATGTTGCAGATTTTGACTATTTTTATTGTGTGGTCAAGTGCATTCCCTGAAGCTGTGATCTTAAGCCCACATTAACATAGCCAGTGCATAGTAGTTTGATGCCTTCTGCCTTCTCCCCCTCAGAGTTCAAATATCCAGCTAACATCTACTGTCCTAAAAAAAATTGTATTTTGTATAATTATTACAATAACAATATATAATTATATATATTGGTTAAATGGGCAGCTCTATAATGGTTTCATACATAGGCATTAATGGGTGAATATATATTAATCCATTTTAAATTTGTACTCTGTCACTTTAAATGGATTCTCACCAACTTGTGAATTAATTAGTTTTTTAACTATATATAGTCACTGAATAACATGATTTGGTATCACTGAAGAAGGCTATATGCCGAAACCGGTATGATTTTGTTTTCACACTTTATGGTTTAAAATAAACTGTGTTCTATAGTGCTGGCATCTTTCTGAAGCATTTTGAAGTTGTTCTTTGCCGTTGCACTAGTCCTGCGTGCGAGGTTTTTTGTGACGTTTCCTGTCCTAAAAAGAAGTCATTTATTTCAGGGGAAAACTATTAAACACAGAAATACATAAAAACATAAGACCTCAGGAAAAACAAACTACAGAAACATACACACCATCTGAAATGTGTTACTACATTTGGATAAAAATAACAAAAAAAAAATAAAACATAAAACAAGATTATGGTTTAAATTAAACTCATTAATAGTAAAAGCACTAAAATCTCATATTTAATTTATTGGAAGCATTAAAAGACGCCTAAAAAAGGTAAACAAACAACATACCAAAGAAAACAGCAGCAAAGTAAAAGTAGTCCACGGGTAAACGTAATGCCGTAGTAATATAGGCCAAATAATAAAAACAGATACTTGTAAGCAAACCGAAGCACAGCGAGCATATAAAATAAACCAAATCATTTATTTGGGCAAGCGCTTTCACCACATCAACGTGGCTTCTTCAGACCTTAATAACATGCATATATTCAGTGTCCACTTATAAAACGTTGCAAATTAACACATCAACAAACCAGTCTTCCAAAGTTTTTGGGTAGGAAAAATCATAAATTCTGAATATGTAAACATTAGACATATTTGCTTGAGCATGTTTTTTGAGCTTGTAGCCAGCTCGTGTGTGAAAAATATTTATTGTCCACTGGAATCAGTGAATGATTGCAAAGTGTATTCATGCGTAAAGAAAAAAACAAGATTTTAGAAGTTTTTTTATCCAGTTCAATTACACGTTTGTTATCTGAGCAGTCTGATTATCCGAACTACCCTAGGTCCCAATTAGTTCAGATAATTCACTCTCTACTGAAACGTATTCTGTAGTATTATTCATTTTTATTTACTTATATTCATTTACCAAGGTACTGCACTGATCACAACTGACATTTGCATAGATCCTTAGTCTTCTTAAAGACCAAGACTACCCCCCCCCCCCATCAACTTATAGATCAGTGGAAATATTCCCATTTTTGACAGCCTTTCTTTGAATGGAATATTCTCCAATTCACCAAGTAGTTTTATAGATTTCCTCTGTATTCCCTCTAATCTAGTCCTCTGTTTTTTGTGCATGTGTGTATATAAACAATTGCCATACTCTAGTTTAGGCCTTATTAAATTGCTACAAATTGTTTTTATTGCAACATTGTTTTCTTAATGTGAAATGACTCGTGTCTTTGTGCATTTTCTCACTGCAAAACTAATATAACTGAAATTTATGCATCAAACTATAGTCTTTAAATAAGGAGAGGAGTTCACTTTTCTTGCTTCCTAGATTTGGAGGACTGAAGGTTACATAATTGTTACTGAACACCATGTTGTTACCATTGGCCTGACCACAGAATTGATGTAAACCTTCTTAAAACATATCTTGATCTTCCACACAAACATTTTTCCTTTTCATTCATCAGCCTACATGCAACAAAAATACCTGATGAAAAAAATAGTACACATACACACATATATGGGTCAGAAATAACAAATGTCAACTTGTGTTACCTGAAAAAAAGCAGGCACAGCTGATCAAACTTGATAGCTTTGTTTCTGTGCAAGATCACTGTACAGTGGAGATTGGGGAATTTTCCCTTTTCCCACTGTAGTGAGATCTCAGAGCTGGTATATATAATTAGCAAGGGAGGTGGTGGATGCAGAGGGGGCTTAACCCCCCTATAAAAAACAATGGTCTATATATTACATACACACATTTTATATATATATATATATATATATATATATATATATATATATATATATATATATATATATACACATATACATACATACACATATATACATATACACACACACACACACATAATATACATATATATGCATGCAGCACCGCAACTGCTCTTTGATATGGGGGGGGGGTACTAATGATATTCCTAGAAAGAAAGACATGATCTTAACAGCACTTAGAGGTAGTTAAAAGCTTGTTAAGGAAACCCATGTGTTGCTAAGATCAGGTCTCCTGCTAAGAACTAACAGCAGACAGTAATTCCCAACAAAGAAAAGGGGCAGAAGCTAAAACAGTAATGTCCCAAGACTAATCCCTGCAGCATCCCACAACCAGATCCTGTTAAGCTGCCATATCAGGATTTTTAATTGACTGGCCACCTTCTGTTTTTTTGCCATGCCACTATCTACCTAAATAATGATTATGTGGCTATTCCAACATTGACTAAGTTTATCATCAGCAATTTGTGATTTTCTCTACTGAATTCAACAGAGAAGTCAATATACACAACTTCAGTTTTTAATATTTGCTTCCATGTCTGTTACAGCATTAGTATAAAAAGAACTAGTTGCAGGTTATGATGGATTTATCATTTATATATTCATGCAGCGGAATGTTCCTTAGACATACTCCCCACAATTTCTCCAATTATTTCTTTAGAGCTAACATTTTCATCATGTTACTCAATTGGCTTATGGGACTGTAACTACATAAGAGACTCTTTCGTTTGTAGATGTTTTATTATGGTGAACTTCCAGTCATTTAGAATCTTGGTACTCTGAGCACGTGAGATTTATTTTTCCTCTGTAACTTAACAGTTTTTCCAATGTGCCTTAATGTATTCAGATTTCCCTTAGTAAAACCATCTGATAAGTAGTCTTTGTGAAGCCCAGACTACTAAGCAGCATTATTACATCTTTACTTGTTATCCTAAAGATGGCTTCCTCTACCTCACCAGATGTCATCCTTAAAATAGAGCTTTTAGATTCATAAGTGGTGACAAAATAATCTGTAAAATATTTTACAATATCTCTTCTCCTTAAATCAGTCGCTGTCATTACCCTTCCTAATGTACATAAAAAGTATGAAAGATAATGAGAGGGCATTTTGCATCAGATGTCCATCATATTTTTCTTAATCACAATGTGTACTAAATTTAACCCTTCTATTTTAGCATTCAGGAACCTGTTTTTGCCAATCTTCCAAGTTTAATCTCAGTTTCTGATGTTTAGCAGTCATTGCACATTTACTAATCCTACCAGTTGAAAGGAAAAGTTCCCCACCAACTGAGATCTGATGTCCGATATGTCTTGAATTTAAAAATGCATTTTTTCAAACAGTTCGATTTCCATGTATCTTCGCCTGTTAAAACTTCCTCCTATTGAACAACCTCAGGAATTGTTCAGTCCAGTCGTATAATTAATAACTGTTCTCAGTACTGGTGCAGAGCCCCTTATTGGCATGAGTTAGTATTGATATAAGCAGATGCACCATAACAAGTGATCAATTCCAGCAACAGGGGTAGGAGATAATTAGTGACCTTAAAAAGATTGCACATACATATAACCTCTAATGTGTTATCACTCCTAGTCAGTACCATAAAAACTTTGTAAATTAGTTCTGCCATGAACTCCTATGCCGCGGTGGTACGGCAGTAGCATTGTTACCTCACAGCAAGAGGTTCTCCTATTCGATTCTCGGCGTGGCTTGGGAGTGCCTTCTGTGTGGAGTCTGCATGCCCTCCCCGTGGTTGGGTAGCATTCGAAAGACATGCGTGCGTAAATGGGCGTGCCTTTGAAGGTCGGGCGTCGAGCTGGCACCTCGGCGTTTCGTAATAATCTACTGCCAATTATTAGCGGACCGGAGTTCCGCTGTGGTGTTCCATTACCGGGAAAAAGCCGAAAGACAAACAACAATCTCTGCCATGAACAAGGTGAAATGCCTCTTTAAAGTAGTTCTATCTTACTTCTTTCTGTATGTGACAAGTTCAAGTCTATCCATTATTCCTTTATGTCCACCCAAAGAATAAGCAATTGTAATCAATTCCTCTAGTCTGTCTGTGCCTGCGCTAGGTATTTTGTAAACATCAGTCATGGAAAAGATTATATTGCCATCGATATTTATGCTGACATCATTTCTCCATCACATCTAAAGTATGTATTTCCATTGTGATATATTCCTCCAGTAAGATCATGACACCACTATCACTGACTCAATTTAGATCATACCTAGGACTGTAAAATACACTGTATATTTCAAAGCCCAGACATTTTCTTTCAGCCGTGTTTCTGCTATGATTATTAATATTTTATTCATTTTACCTGTTTGTTGACTAGGTAAGTCCACTGGACTTTTTTCAGGGGTGCCCTAAGAGCACTGTAAATTTAAATGACTTGCTCAGAATCACATAGTAGGCAAATGAAGGTCAAATGACTCAAACCCTGTATCATGAGCACAGGAAGCAGCTCAGAGGTTTAGTTTGTGATTTCAAGAGACTTTAAAAGAAAAGCTGAGAGATTCACGCTTTGTATGTTTTTTTTTTTTTTTTTTTTGCTGACACTGCACCCCACTGGTGACTATCAGCTGCTACTGGTGCTTCCCTTCATTCACCGGTCTTCCTGGCTCTCTTGATTACCCTAAACTTACTCCAACCCAAGCTCAGGACTGGTGAAGAGATCTGAGGCATACCAGTGCAACATCATATTGCTACTGGGATGGTTTCTGCATTATGCCATTCCCATGCATATAGCTTGGTATGCTATATGGATGGGATGTGAAATAAGTGAACCTCACCAAACAGCACCATACTTCCACAAGGGGCTGATGTCGGCAGCCCACCTTGCTTACTCTTAGCACTATGTAATGGATTTCCCTGACCTCAACCTGGGAGATTCAAACTCTAGTGTACCCCATATACATTTGCCTCCCTCAACCCCTCCCAGGACATGTAAATATGTCCTCCATGCCAGTACCTTAGATGGCACAGCTGCTAATCAAACCCAGGTTGCCAGAGTACTAGTCAGGGCTTTACCCTCTACAACACAGCACTGGATAAGCTTTGTATATTTCTTAATACTACTAAATCTTCCATGGCTAAGCAGGATTTTTTGAGCTGCTTGAAAATATTGTTTCCAAATTCCAATTGTTTATGATTTTTAGTATATCATGCCTTAAAGAAATTTCTTTCCTGCTTTGTTCATACTGTGTGTGGGTTTTGGTATTAACTTTGATGTGAAATAAAACTCCACTCTCTCAACTGGGTGATGATGTTTATCCAGTCTATCTTTTGAGTTTATCTACTGACAACCACTCTATGAAAAATATCTGAGAAATATAGTCTTGCACTCGACCTTGATATCACCAGCTACAGTATTTTGGTTACGAATATTATTAGTTCCTATCAAGACTATGCTTGTCATTTTGTTACTTATAGCTTTTTTTTTTTTTTTCCTCCTATGATATTTTCTTTTTATTCCTGTTAAGCACATGCATCTTTTACTTTTCCTACATTTCTCTAGCCCTATCTGCATGGAACATGTTTGTGATTCAATGTTAGCTAAAGCATTGTGGATTAATGTACCCATGGGTGTTTTCTTGGCTTACATTACAGCTATGGGGCTTGTGTATTAAGAGTCCCTATAGTTACATTTGATTCTTTTTTGTCTCGGCCTTATCTCCTGCTATATTCTGTTCCAGGGAATTGTCCGATGAGTCAATCTGCATCCTTTAATCATAAAAATAAAGATAAAATATTATATTACCTAATCATTTTCTCCCATTTTTTTTTTTTTTTTGCATGTGTAGGGGTCCATTGCTCTACCTCCCCAATCAGGGGCATTCTCCCATCATCTGTACTTATAATAGCTTCCTCATATATTCATACTCATGTAGCCATTCCCTGACAAACTAAACTACTTCTTTAAAGCAACTGTAGCGCAGGCATGACAATTCAGACCAGTCTCCATAGCTTTGCTGTCAGTTTATACACTCCCAAGTATAACTGTTTTACATATTTGAATAGAACTTTTACTATTCTATGTCACTTTGACTGCAGTTCTGTTGGGGTAGTACATGTTGTAAGGTGTCTGAATTGTGATGTGTTTTATAGCAAGAACACTTAGAAATATCACAAAAACCTTACAAATTAATCCATGTAGTTATGCCCTAAAGTAGTTACAAATGCTTTGACAAGCATACTTTATCATGCTTACATTTTAAATATTCAATGTTTACAAGCTAGAAAATAAAAATTAGATATTACAATGGGGTGAGCATTTTAACATTAAATGCATTGATAGTTTTGGATGTAGGTCACCTCCAGGTCTGAATATCAACTATCAGCATTAAGTCTGTGGTCAAACTCCATAACAAAAACTTATTATGAATGATCCTCATGTCTTTAACTCTTAAGCCTGTATTTCTAACCAGTTCTATTATTCATTCATATTTGTACTGTTCATATGTACATTGCTTACTCCTTCATTTCTTTTTCTCAACAGTCGTTTACTTATTTTTAATAAGGGTCATTTTAGAACATGTGACTTGTTAACAGGATTATCTAAATCAGTTGTTGATATTCTGAAAAAATCTGGTGTAACTGTCAGATGAAAGCTCTTAATAAATCTTTGAAATGCATCCTTTGTGATGTGTTACACCAAATAAAGTAATCTGCTTATGTATTCAGTGAGGGGAAAGAACAGTTCATCTCAATACCCTGGATGGAAGTCCTATTGAGACAGAGATTCTATTAAGATTTTTTTTATATATTTTATTTCATAGTTATCCTTTGTTAAATGGATTAGTCCCACTAAGTTAGTGGCCTCATTTCACGGAAGACTTGAGATGGTACTTGTACTACTAGCAAATGTTTGGCCAGGGCATCGGAAAACTTCCTCTACTCTTTTCAATAAGTGCCATGGGATCTTTTACATTCACCTGATGTAACACTAACTCGAGCAGATGGGACCTCAGTTTCACATCTCGTCAGGAGTGCAGCAACCCTTACACTGCACTACAATGTCATTTATCTGTTTAACAGGTGCGGGAATAGAACCCATAGCCTTCTGCTGCCAAAGATGAGCATGGTACCTGTTGCGCCATTGACATGACTTAACATGTATCACTGACATTGACATGACTTGTCAAGTACACTAGTAGCTACTCGTGGGTTCAATTTTCCAGGAGCTTTCACAAAACAGAAAACATGCAAATAATGCATACAGCCCAATAAATGGAACAGCTGTTATTACAGCTATAACAAACTCTCCATGAAGGTGAACAATATTAGCAGTTTTACACACATTGGTTACATGTCATTTTCACAGAGTGTCTCATATTTATTTATGAGGACTGGGCATGCAGCAGGATCTGCTGCTAAACCTTGCTATGACATGGAGGATCAGTCTCTGGCACAGAACTGGAGACTGGTGTAATAGCAACACAGCCTGTGAAATAGTCACAGAAATGAAGAGCATATCAAATGATGCACCCTTTTAGGAGGAGGCGTTTATTACCCTTTCCTAACTGCAGCCAGTGGGTGATACCTTGACAAACAAGTTTTTCGAATCTCGATGGAGACTGCTGCATTAAAAAGAGTTTTTCTTAAATTTTTGTAGGTAACAGCTGCTTTCCTGTCCCACTCCTACTCAGGTCCAGCCCTTCAAACTCCTAGAATGAGATTCTATGGTATTGATTAGAGTTTCTTTAATCTAACCCCTTAAACTCTGCCAAAGCCTTGCTTCACACTTAAAAGAACTGTTAACTTACTCAAAATGTAGACGCCAATTTAAGCCTAGCTGCATAAACAAACCAAATGCAAATCCTCTGGTCATACCACCTAATTTCAGCTACTTCCTCAATATATCACAGCTCTGTTCTCCACACTACTCTGACTCAGAACACAAAAACTATATCTGTGCAAATAAAATTTATTTTTTAGATGCTACTACTTTCACAGTAATGTTAACGTCTCTGTGGTGCAAGCAGCACCTCTTGCCAGTCTGGTTGATATGGGCATCCTGCGACAGTGTAGCAACTGCCTCATGTACACGGACAACCCTCTACTACCACCACCTAGGAACACAATTTGTGAGAGATGCAATTACATTAAGAACCTAGAGTCTGTGCTCTCTCCCTCACAAGCCAGTATATCTGGCACTGAGAAGGCTGTCAACACAAACACCACACCTCAATCACCACCCAGACCTACACAACACCCCCCCACATATATGGAGGTCCTCAACAAAAACATATCCAAACAAAAGAGGCCTCCAAGGCAAAAACACAAGTGAACTCCACTGCCCACCACACCACACAGTCCACACACCTGTGTCTTACAGCCACTAAGGCCTAAACATAAACTCAACATATTAGTCATAGTAGACTCCATCGTGAGACACACAGATGTGTCCCTCACCAGGCTGGGTAAGGGGAGAGTCATGATTAGTTGTTTATCAGGTGCCAGAAATCTCTGTATCACTCATGCACACAAGTCTCTCAACAACAGGTACTGTTATGACTGTCACAGTCCACGTTGGTGTGAATGACTCGAGACGTACTTCCCTGGGCTATATGAAGTGAGACACGATCGAGCTCGGTGAATGTGTGTCCCAGGCAGGTATGTTCCTAGCCTTAAGCAGCATTCCACTGTCACCCAGGATGATGCCTCAATACAAACAGAAAATGACTAACTTTAACAATTGGATAAGTTTCTGGTGTCATTCCAGGGGATCCAGTACCTGACAACCTGGGAAGACATGATCGACAGACCACGATGCTTTGCCAGAAATGGCATGCATCTGTTTCCCTTGGGCTTCAGGTAATGGCTTTTGCCTTCCCCCATAGTGCATTTTTTAGGCAATGCCAGGAGGTCAAAACTATCAACATGAAAATTTCATCAAAATGCAAATTAGCAGTCATGCTGCTAAACACTAGGAATCTAAACATGAAACTGCACTCATTGCAAGCATTCTTAACCCTGGAAGATGCTGACATTTGTGCAGTCACAGAAACTTGCTTCAAAGCTGGGAGAGTACCCCAACCATACCAGGTTACTCATTCTATCATACATTCAAACTCCAAACTGCAGGCAGCAAAGCAAAACGAGGTGGAGCTGCAATATATATTAAAGACCATACACACGTCCAGGCTGGTGAAACAGTATAATGCACAGGAGACACTCCAGGTGCAATTAACTGTTGACAAGGCCCCTAGTCAAATCATAGCTAGCTACAGGCCCCCAGCTTTGACTCAAGATGCCCACTCCACCTATCTGGACCTCTTTGAATGTATCAAGATCTAACTCCTTACCCTGATCCTGGACGACTAACTAACTATCTAACCATAGACTGGAAGAACTACTCATGATAAAACACAAATGCCCAGAGATTCCTTAAGATCCGACCACAAAGCAGTCACTTTTGAAGTCACCATCTCCCCTGACCTTGCCCTAACTAGGGTCAAACATAAAAACTTCTCCAAAACCAATTACAAACAACCTCTGGAGGGAAGGTATAAACAGCTTCACAGCCTCCTACCCCTCCATAGGAACTGGCACATATGTCCAAACAAACAACAAAGTACTATATGAACATTTATACAGCTGCATGGAATCAGGAATACCCAACAGGACAAAATCATCCTCCTGAAGGAAGGGTAAACCTGTCTGGTAGACATTTGCAATAAATAAACTCTATAATAAAAGAAAAAAATTGCTGTCCAGGATCAAGAAGGAGCAGGTGCCTAACTGGAAGCAATCTCTCCTTAGCCTGAACAAGTCAATAAGAGCAGTAGTGAAATCCTCCAAAGCAAACTTTGAGTTAAAACTGGCCACATCTACTAAAGACAATCATAAGGCCTTCTTCACATATGTCTGCAATCTCAAAGGAAGCACTCAAATCTACTTAGAACTGGTTGTCAAGGAGACCAAACACGCAAATGCCGTAGATATAGCCAACCTGCTGGCAGAAAGGTTCAGTGAAAACTTTACCCCTCTGCCCCCCAATCAGTAAATCAGGACATCTCCAGCAAATGTCCCCCTCCCCTTATTTCTATGGAGCAAGTCATCACTACCCTTTCAAAGCCAAATACAGCCTTCATGAGACCCGATAACATCCCAGGCTGCATCCTACATGAACTCAGGTAGGAACTTGCAGCACCATTAGGCACCCTATTCAACCAAAGCCCGAGTACTGACTTTGTCCCAGCCGAGTAGAAGATGGCCGCTGTCATCCCTTTACACAAAGGTGGAGCATCCACCAATCCAGAAAGTTATAAACCCATCAGCCTAACTAGCCTGATCTGCAAGGCTATGAAATGGATTATCATAGACCTCATTAACAAGGACATTGACAACCTCCAAACACTCTATCCCACACAGTCTGGTTTTAAGGGGAGGTCATGCCTGTTAAATTTGGTCAACTTCTTTGAGGCAGTCACCAAAGCTATGGATGAGAGGAAGACAGTGCACACTACCTGCCTTGATCTGGCCAAAGCCTTAGAAATTATTCGCCAGTCGGGTAGAATAGATAAACTCTCTCAACTAGGCATCAATCCATATGTTACCAGAAGGGCAGCAAACCGGCTAACTGATAGAACCCACCTAGTCAAAACAGGGGAATCCACCTCAAGCAGTAGACCTGTAATGAGTGGTGTACCCCAGGGATCAGTCCTGGGGCCTCTGTTGTTTGGGATATACTTTTCTGAGGTGCAGGGCCAAAACCAGTGGGTATGGCTGATCACGTTTGCAGATGACTGCAAGCTGGGCGCTGTCATCAATTTCCCTAGTGATGGGGGACATCTCGAAGAGAGTTTTACCCAAACAAATGACTCTTGCCAGAAACAAGGCCTGAAACTGAATGCCAAAAAAATGCATCATCATCCCCTTTGGGGAGAGTGATGTCCCCACAAGTTATCACATTAATAACAAGGTCCTAAGCACGCAGTTGGTCGTGAGGGACCTGGGCATCCAGGTTGACAGCAAACTGATTTTTGATCACCATATTGCCTCCACTGCATGGAAAGCTTTCTACATGGCCCACCTCATTAGTAAGGGTATCTCATCCAGGGACAAGGAGGTCGTAACATCCCTGTATTCTTCCCTTATAAGACCCATTATTGAGTAAAATGCCCCTTTTGGCATGTATTTCACAAAGCACATGCAGCAGCTGGAGAGATCACAGAAGTTTCTTACCAGGAGAATCCAGGGCATCACACATCTACCCTACACAGATATGCTAAAAGCCCTGTCCCTATACTCGTCTCATACAGACTCCTCAGAGGTGACCTTTGTCTGGCATACAAAGCAATCTCAGACCCTAACTCGATGGGACTGCTGCATATCCACAAGTCAAACTCCACTCGGATAACCCGCACGCACAACCTCAACCCGGTCTGTGACATCAATAGGACTTGTTGGCGGGACAGATTTGTGTCTGTTGGAGACTCCTCCTTCTGTGGAATAGACTCCCTCTCCATGTCAAGCAGAGTACCTCATTAACTCTTTTTAAGTGCAACCTGGATAACTGGATGGGGAACAGGAAATATGTGTTTGTTGGCTTTTCCCAGTAAGGGGTCGCCACAGCAGAACTCCGGTCCGCTAATGATTGGCAGTAGATTTTTACGAAACGCCGAGGTGCCAGCATGACGCTCAACCTTCAACCAAGGCCCGCCCATTTATGTACGCATGTCTTTCGAACACTACCCAACCGCGGGGAGAACAGGAAATACACCCCTGGAATTCCACCAGTGTTCCTGCTGGACATGAGCATCAGGTGCTGACTTGTTGAAACATGGGCTAAATTCTGTGCTAGGCTTGTAATGGCCTCAGGGTCAATAGCCTAGTAACTTCCTATGATCTAATGAAAGGATGGTGGTGGTTCCAACCCACACGTGGACATTTCTTTGCTTTTATGTGCAGCATTTATGTCACAAACTTGCATACCTCTCAAATGTGCAGATTCTTACCTCATAGAATTTGTGGTTTTCTGGCAAATCACCGGATTGACATCACTGAATAATAATAACCTACAGTTTAGTTTCAGACTTCATATCTTTCAAGAAGAGTATGATAACGCACATCCTGTTATTCTAGCAACTTTAAGGGCAATATTTAAAACATGTACCCAGATTTCTTGGGCTAAGAGGTTGACAGGTATGCTTTTAACACAAGAAATCTGAACGAAACCAAAAATAATGGGAATGGGGAGACAAAGGCCCAACAAAAGGGGCACATTTTAAATACTGCTCGTATAAGTCTGGAAAGTTGCTAGAATAAAAGTTTTTTATGGTATCATACATTTTTCGGAAGGATATGAAGTCTGAAACTTAAATGTCTGTCATTATTTAGTGAATTCAGTCTTCACTGATTGGCCAGAAAAAGCTTTATGAGGGTCGGACCAAATATATAAGGCACAAATCTGGATATTCTGCGAAAATTTAGACAGTTGAGAGCTATGCTTCCATCCCTATTTGCTTTATATGATACTCTTGATCAAGTCACTTAAACAAACGGTGTTCTTTTTCCTCGGTCGCCCCTGAAAAGGACACTAGTATCCAGTGGGATTACATTGCTAAACGTATAAACTACGCGTGTCGCTAAGATTATCTTACTTCTATATACATACACATTTAAGGCATTATCAAACGTTAGCTCTGCGTGCATTTCTTGGAGTTAATTTGCTTTACTAACCTTGGTGGAGCATACAATTTAACTGTTAGCAATACTGTACGTTGGTAAATAAATCACGTCAGCTGCGAATGTTAAAAAAAGTCCGGAATAGGGGAAAAGCTGGTGGATACAGCTTATATATTTGGATTGTAATGGCAGTGTTAAATGTATTAGATCAGTTGCTGTTGCTAGTTATTAATAATTCCTAGGGTGTGACGCCACCTTAGCCAATAGCACTTTTTGAATGGGTTCACCCAAGTCACTGTATATTTATTGTTGATTGGAGCACTTGCTATCTTCTTGCAGTAGTACTCACCGTTATCTTTCTGCGTATGGAGTCTGCACTGTATACATATTTATGTGGGGCTTTATTTAATTGTACCATACGCCTGAAAGTTTTTTTTTTCCTTCAGTGTCTTTCCTGGAAACAGATACTGCGCTCAGCCACCCAGTGAATACATAAACAAAACATAGTAGATGAGTGTTATGTAAAACACCTCACGGAATGCGGCGTGTTACCTGAGTTTAAGACATTCTGGTGTTTCACTACATCCGTGCAAGAAATAAAATGAATAGAAATAATGGATATTCACAGCCTATGGCAAAGAACTCGACATGACCTCTTAATAAATAAACATGCTTCTTATCCCCTCCCCCGTACAGGGCTTTCTTTCTTGGGAGTCTCGACAATTGTTTCCCGCCGTTTCCCCATTCCCTTTTCACCAGCTTAAAACCTTGCTTTCAACTACTGACAATGAAATCACAAATTACGGTAACATAAAACGTTATTTTACTGAATTCCACTGAGCACAGAGAAGTTAAACACAGACAAAATAACTTCCTAAAACAACACCAGCCCCCAGTCACAGTATTAAAACAAACCTAGGAATGGGGATGCGCAGTCGCACTCCACAACATTCGATCCCGCGATGCTTACTCGACCTGCTCCTTCTCCACCACCTGACCGCAGAGCTACGGAGCATCTGGTCAGGTGGTAAAAGTAACACCGAGCCGGCGCACAACCGTACCCTTACAGCCGCCAGCTGGCTCCCACCCCCCGTTCCAAATGTTTTCAGCCAGGGGACTCCCAAGTTTTGGCTATTCATTATTTTTACACTGGAGCTGACAGAAAGTAAGTGACATTCAGTTACACGAGCACTATAATCTAACCCGGTTTACATCTCCAGATTTTTACTTCTACATTAGGACTGGAATATCTAACTTCGATTAAGGAGTGTAACGAGTTTACGAATCACTTTTGGTAACGCTAACTGGAGTTTGTCGTTACTAGCCCGCAGTATTTTCTGTGGATAAACTGGGTGGTGTCTTTTCGCTTCTTTCCATGACCATTTGTTATACAGTTAACTGACAGAGACGGTCACTAGATACGCTACATCTGACAGACCCCTTTTCCCTGTTTTTGTGCAATCTGCCCAGTGCGTTGAAAAGTAACCCAACGGGGAAGACGTGGGTTGTCTTCCGTATCACTGGATTCTTATTTTTCTGACTTTGTGTTTATGGATGGAGTTTTTAATCAATGTGTACGCTAAAGGATGTGTCCGTTTGTTATTTGAAATGAAATAATGGCGACACGTTGGCCAGGTCCATCCGAGGAAGATGGGGAGAAAATCCAAACAGTCAGCTCTTCATCAGCTAAGGTAACGATGAAAAGTTCTGCTAAGACAAATGTCCCTAAAAAGCTGTTTGGTTGAGCCGGCATTTGCTGGGTACAATTGAACTTAAAGTCAGTGTTTTATTATCTTTTCCAGTGTGTGTCGGACCCCGCTTTGTGGTACCTGTTTCCATTAAACGGTTTTGTCAGGAGTAGTTGATGTGTGCTTCTTGATACTGTAAGATGTCAGAATATTTGAGAGTAACGAGGTCACAGTATATGTATTACTTGATCAGAAAGACCATTGTTAGCAGAGAAGGTATTTGCCGTTGTAGATCGAGGGTTATGATCTCTTTTATTAGCTGAATTAGTTTGTGTGACAGCAGGAGTGTTGGCTGGAGCTGTTCACACTTGGGTATTGAAATCATTAGAACTGTGTTGGAGAGTCGTATCAGCGTGCATATTCCGAAACACACAATTTTAGCGTAGTCCTTGTCATTGTGTTCTGATGAGTCCGATTTGGCCTTCCAAAAGTGTGAAATATGTTTGAATTATTATGTTTTATGTGAAGGGTTTCTATGAGTGTATCCGCTAGCATCCAGGACGATCCACATGTTTTGGGTTGCTGCATCTTGGATTGGTTTGAATGCATTTTGACATGTCATACTTGTCTGCTGCCAAGCTTATTTAAATTTGCTTTAATTGTCACAGATTTTTTAACTTGCATGTGAAATGTAATGATTATATTCTCTGGTAACATTGATGGTTGTGGCAGCTGTTTTGTGTACGGTAGAGAATGTAATCATGCTGTTTTCCGTTTTCTTTTTATAAAGTATCTGGATATTTTTTAACAGAATGGTTGTGTATTATTCTTTTCTTAAAATACGTTATCAGCAAGTTGGACACTTTATAATTCAGAGTGATGCATTAACATTGGTTTGTATTTTACTTCTGAGATGTTTCATGTTGTGGCAAAGTGCAAGAAATTTGATATGGTTTGTTTCGTGACGACCCTTAGATAAATGGATGGCTAGTAATACTTATGTTAAAATGTGACATAACAGTAGTTTTGCTGTAGGCAGGCATTAGATGTTTGCTTACAGCTTAACTTTAATTGGACTGTCCCATGGTGCACTTTGAAGATTGTTTTTATCTGTGTTATAAAGAGTGAGGTACTACAGTGATATCTAGAGCTTTTGGAGTTGAGTTAGAAGAAAAAAAGACATCACCTGACAGGGAGAGAACATTAAGCACATAACAGCATGGAAACAGTTAAAGAAACTTGAAAAGCAGATGTGTTACTTGTACAAAACTGTTTTTAAATTGTACTTGTGAGTTTTTCTGTGTAGAAAAGGACATATAGTGTCTTCATGATAGTAGATTTGGAATTTTAGGTAGTTTGTTTCCTTACAAGTAAAATGGAAGAGTCTTGAATGAGGGTGGCATTTGAGGAATTTCAGGAGTATGAAGCTATGTGTTTGAAACAGAACTGATTAATTGAGTGTTGGGTAATACAGTCTAATAAGGAGCACAGCCAGATATATTGTAGAGGAGCTGCTAAGGTTACGATGTATTGAAGAATGAGTGAAGAGAAACGAGCAATAGTGGAAGATGATATTAAGAAATTTGTGAGGAAATAAATAGTAGGGAGAAAGGGAAAAGCAAGGTGTGTTGAGAGATTTACAGCATGGTAGAATACAGTTAGTCATGTTGAACAGTTTGTATGGCATTGAATACTAGATGCGCATATGAAGTCATGGCTTTCGTTTATTTAAAACTGAGAAGTTATTGCTATAAAAGTAAGAAATGTAATCATTGTTTATGCACGCATTATGTTTTTAATATCATTGGCTAAAATGTTCCATTTTAAGGGATTACATTGCTTAGTGCCCTATCATCATACTTAGATGATGTTTTAGAAATGATTTGCCACCAGTCTTCATAATAATTATTTTTGTTGCCAGAAGTATACTACGAAGGAAGTTTTAGCTTGATCTGAGTAGAGATTGCTTTAAGTAAGCTTATGGGTAAACAAAATTTGCATGATTAAACAGTTTTTTTGGTAAGATTTTTCCATTATATGTACTTCAGAACTTGGTGGTGATGGGTTTCACCCTTTGAATCAAATGGCAATTCTGTCTACCTTGTTTTTGTCATGTGTTTCCAGTATTTGAATTACTCTTTAATTTATACAGAGCAGATGTTTTGCCACATATTGAATTTTATTTAAATAAATTGTACAAGGAATTAAAGATAAAAGTAGTTACTGAATAAAGTGATTATCAAGGTATGGAAAGTGTTGTTTTTTTACAGTATATTCAGTGATTTCATAAGTCCATTCACAATGCACTATGTCACCAAAAAGACTTGCAATAATCTGCTTTCTGGCTACAGATGTTGACAATTCTGCATGAATCTGTTGCAGAAAATATCTGCAGGTTTGGTAGGACTGAATATTTCTTTGAACAGCACTGGAACACCTGATATGCTGATTAGATGTTAGCAATTCATGTATCTTGAATGTCTCCATCCTTTGCAGAGTATAACAAACACATAGTTGACTAAAATCATGGTGTAGTAGAACTAATTTTGGGGCACAGAACTGAGTTTTGTACTTAGATTTTTATTGCTGCATTTGTTTAATCTTGTACCGTGTTATGTTTATTTCTTTATGCAAGCCATGCATATTCTGACTGCTGTTCATTGCTTTTGCTGATCCTTGTCGTAGCTGATGCGTGCTTAATGGATAGATCAATCTACCTATTTGATTTATGTTGGCAGTAATTCTTTAATTCAGTAAGTTTGCAGTTTAAAAATTAATCTGAAAATAACCAACAGAAATTTCAGTGACTGGTGTAGAGAAAGCCACAGTGAATGTGTTAAAATGTTGTAATAATGCGTGTGTATGTGAGTTTGTATATAGCCATGATATAAACTGTTATTGTAAGCAAAAGAAATAGAATATAACTTCCGTTGACTTCATACAGTAGAGCAGAGAGAGATTAGATCAGCTGCTTTAAAATCGATATGCAAATGCAGAAAAAATGCAGAGCAAGAAGCAGAAAGTTTCTTTGAAATTGTTTTGAGTAGTCTGTGTTGAAATGAAGGGAAGAGGAGGAAGAATTGCATGAGGAAGATCAGTTGCACAAATTAAATTCTTTATTATTGACCATTTTCCAAATGACTGTTTTGAACTATTTTTGTTGTGTATTAAAAGTATCTGTACCTAAAAAAAAAAAGTTTTTTTTTCTTTAAATCTAAAGGGGATGTTACTGACATAATTATGGATAACACTTCATTGATGTTGGCTCAGAAACCTTTAGAAATAAAGCAAAGGAATAACTGTGCCTTGGAATAAACTATAGTTGCAAAAAAATGTGTCTTGTTTAAGAAAAAGCTTTTAATATATTTTCTCACACATACGTTAAGTGGATAGAAATGCATATCATTTAAGCCTGAAATCACAGCATCATTATATATTCATGCTCTGCAAAACTGTTTTTTTTTTTATATTTTGTATTGCGAAGAGCATGGAATTCTACTTTTTTGTTTTCAACTGACTGTTTTGCAAAGAGGCTATTCTGACCTGAATTTGATCCATAACTTCAGTGTGTAAATATATTCTTACGACATTTTCAAGGCCAAATGCCTAAGTAGTAGACCTTATGTTGAATATTATATGATCTAAACATCAGTTGTAGAAGGTAGAATCTCAAATACATGTTTGCCTGTCAGAACAAGTAAAATAAACATAATTTGCTGTAATATTTTAAAATGACAAAAATATCACTTTTTTGAGAAAAGATCATTTTTTTGTTTTTATTTGGTAGCAATACACTGATATGATTCATATATAAAGAGAGCCTGAAAAAAAAAACAGTGAAATGGACATGAGTTGAATGTATAACAATGTATCCAAATGGGTGTGGTAAGACTACTGTTGGTACCAAGCACTATAGGACCATATCTCTGAAACCATTTGAAATATTTTGCAGATTTCTCTGAGCAGGTATTGGCCCTTAGCTAGAGAATGAATTGCTGGTGATTCTAGGTATAAAGGCTTCCCTACAGGCTTGAATTCATGTAATGTACTGTACCACGTGTGTTTATTTTTTTGGGAGGTGAGACTATAATGATTCCAGTGACCAAAAAAGCTTTCATTTTACATGAAGCAGAGTTCCTCCCTATCCCTATTTAAGTGCATTTTGTCCTAGTGCATGGGTAATTGGATATTTACCCCTGGTCTGGTGCCAGTGTCTGTGGACAGAAGCAGTCAGTAAATCACACCCCTACGTAAATCAAATTGTGGGTCACATTTGGGTTGCACGGCTAGGCTAATAAGAGCCTTAGTGGTTGTTACCCTAGTATAAACCTGTGAACCTATGTAATGACAAAATAGTAGTTATATTCCTGACTAGCAGTGTATTCGACATATTGAATATATGTCATGCATAACACTTCTATTAGAAGCAAAGTATAATGCAAAATGTAAGAGTGACATTGAAGGCATATGAACCCCTACATCTGGTACCTGCTTATAAAAGGTCATGTGTCAGTCCCTTTTCAAGACTTAGTCCTGAAGCTTTCATTTACTAACAGCAGGATGTCCAGACAAAAATGCACCTTATTTTTTCCGTATGGATTTTAATGCTTCAGCATGCTGACTTTGACCTCACCACTCCAGCTATTTCAAACCGTGGCATGAAGTCTACATCCTACAACCAAAAAAAAAATTCTAATGGAAACATGTAGGATTTTATTTTTTACATCTGAAGTAATGACAGTTGAGCAAGTAAATATTCTGTGCAGTGGTATTTTACCCTGAGCAGAATTTGGTTACATTACCACCAGTGAGTTGTAAATGCTGTAAGTACTTATTGTAACTGTGCTACTCACATAATGGAGTGATATAGATATGTTGCAGGCAGCAGTACAAATATTCTCTGTGTGTTAGTCGTGTATCATACTGCAGACACATTATATATTGCCTAAGTGCTACAATCTTCATACAGTTCATGGTCACCTTCCTAAACTGCATGCAGTTGTACTGTCTTCTTGTAATTTGTTGTGTAGTACTACACTTAATAAATGCCAGCTTGCCATGTTGTGAAACCGTTTCCCTTTATTCAGAATCCTGTGCCTCATAACCAGTCTTCACCAATACCTGAATAGTATTACTAACATCTCCCAGCCATATAAATAGTTTTCAGACACTGATGACATCCCACCGCTTTACTACTTAGACATTTGTATAGAAATTTATATATTTATGTATATTTAAATATATAAATGTGTACATTTTCATATATATATATGTGTGTGTGTGTGTGTGTGTAGATATTGTATGTATGTGTATATACAAAAACTGTTTTATACCTCACTTCTTAATTACATTATTAATATTTTCTGTCCTACCCAATTCCTCCTTCCCCTCAACTACATTTCTTTGAATTTGTAAGTACTAATCACACAGTCTTTCATCTGTTTTGACAAACCCACTAGTACACCTCTCCAAATGCCCAATGTTCAACCTCTACGAATGTGTACATATATTTTATACGGTAGCAATTGCTTATTTCATATGAATGTAATCTATTAGGAAATGTGCAGTTGTTAATATACATTACTTAATGTCTGTGTATATAATTGAATGTCTGTTCAAAAATGTTTGTAGTATGTTTGCTGCTCTTCTCTTCGGGCCTCTGCTGAAAGTCCCCCCCCCCCAGTAAACACAGTCAGACAAACCTGGTAAAAAAAATCTATATAAATAAAAATAAGTAAAGACACGGAAAGAGGGTGTAGTGCAAAATGTCAGACCGTGACAAGGTCTGTGAACCACTGGATTTGGCATCTGTGTGTAAACAGCGTGTGTCAGTCCATCTGATGTGTTTTCTTTGCAAAATGGTCTTTTTTCAAACATTTATCAAGTCGTCACATTTTAATTTATAATTTAAGTCTGTATTAATTATTAAAAAAAAATAAACCATATTAATGTTTTTTTTTATGCAAAATACATGTTTTCTTTCTAACAATTTTCATTCACTGTGACATCACATTAGTTGCTCATGTCCTGCCTTCCTTTTAAACCAGTCTTACTCCTCCTGATCATTATTTTACAGATATTGTTGCTATAAATTTCATTTATTTCTATGAAATGTGCTCCTCCTGTTTTTTTTTTTTTTTTAAAGATCCCACCTCATTTAGCCACGATCTGGGTTCACCGAACCAAAGAGGCAACAGGATGAAAGAGAGTATGCATTGTTATATCTACATATATTGTTAAAGAGATGCATTGATAACAGTTAACATTTCATTGTACAATTCAGCACATCTCGTTCGTAGTACCAACTGAAAAGTAAACATGTATTGTGATGGTTGCATTCATATGATAAAGCATTAGAACAGTGGCAAAGTTTCTTGGTTACAGTATTTTCTAGCACCATATTTTATTGTATACAGATTAAGATGCAATTTAAGTATTATGAGAGTTTAACCAATGTCACAGAAGCATTTGGGTTCTATTTTTTATATGTTCTTTTACAGCATCTTTGAATAGCTTTACAGTGTCTTGATTTTTAACATTGGAAGATGACTGGTTTTAGGATGCTAGTGCTTACTATGTCTAGACTGTTAAAACCCTGTATCCAAGCTCAAAAGAATAATTTCCATAATTGTAGCCATTTGTTCCCGAAAACTGTGTCAAAGTACTCAACATTTGTTTTTTAATTTTCCAACTTGTTATATTCATATAAAGCATGTTCCCAGTTACCTCTGTCTTCCCCATCACACTTTTCTACCTGAGGAAAAAAAATCATCTAAAGTTTACTTGGCGTATAAAACTACCTTCTGGAGTTGGTTGCATACTTGTTTTTTTTCCCCCCACTGTTCCATTGGGAAAACAGAATGGAGAGGCAGTTTACTATTTTTTCTAACCTGTTGTGATTGATTGAGTCTTACGTTTGTCATGCAATATTTTATATGCCTACTAATTATTACTCTTGTAACAGTAGCTTCTGTTCTAGACTCTTCTATAAAAACCTACCGGAGCTAGTCTTTCACTTAGCATTCCCTGTCCCCTTCTCTGTGCCTGTTCTTTTGTTATTAGTTACTGATAGGGAAGACTGTCTGTAATCTGCAGTCCAAACTTCTGCTTAGCCTTATCCCATTATGTTAATTTTCTGTTTTGAGCACACTTGCACCCAGTACCTTGGTTCCTTTGATGATTTTCTCTAGTAAATTCCAGCCTCCTCTGGCCTAATTTTTATATCTTCTATTACCAGACATGTATATTAAGTAAAATTAGCTTTCTTTTATCACTAACGTCTGCTGTATCTGTAGAGATTCTTGAAAAAGAGTTTCAACTCAAAAGCTTGAAGTAATAAACCTTGTTTTACGTGGATGGTCGTGCTGTGCGTATTGTTACTGCACGTAAAAATCAACCACCAATCGTTAGCGGACCGAAGTTCCGCTGTGGTGACCCCTAGCCGGGAAAAGCCGAAAGACACAACAACAACAAAAAATCTGTAGAGATATCATTTGCTGAGGCATTAGCCCTGCCACTTGATGTCTAGCAGGACAGAGAAGCCCAGGGTCATTTGCAACATTTGTGTATGATTTTGTCTCCAAAACAGATGTCTTCCTCCTCTTTGGACTCCTCCATTTTGAAGATGCTGAGAAAGATGATGTGCAAGAAGAAATACAATTATTCCCTTATACAGTCTGCTACCCCAGATGGTGACAAAGAAGAAGAGGAAGACTGTGATTTATCAAGTCATAGGGTTTCTTAGAGAATTAGTCCATGGATCATAATTACCTTGCCATTACCCATCCTCTTAGGGTGCCTGTTGCCTTCGAGAGGGCAAAACACATCAGGACGACCAGGGTTAATTTATGGGCAGTCATCCAATTGTCAAGGTTTGATTTTAAAAAACAAGTATTTCACTCTGGAATAATCTACCTGTACACGTAAAACAGAGATTGGGAAGGGTTGAGTAGTAAATAAGACACACTGGAGAGACAATTTATGTGTTGATGAAGATTCATGTCTTTAGTTTGAGTGTTTGCAGAGCTATTTTTTTTTTAGTGGACTGTAAGAGATCAAAGATGGTGGTTGGGTACTTATCTTGGAATGCTAAACAAAAATCACCACATAGGAGTCTACAAGAAACATCATAGGGTTAGAACTTCAAGATTGTTTTTTGTAGCTGAATGTCATCATTCTGATTATCTTTTTAGGTAGAAACCTGTGGGGTCTTTCTAGCTGCAAATGTTTGGATCAATGCATACTAAAAGGGACATTATATTCTATAATTGATCTGATCAGGACAGTGTATAGAAGAACACGTAACTTTTGATCTGGATGATGCTGCTTTAGTTAGTAATTGAAAAATATAGAAGGATTTCCTGACCATTGTTGCTATGTGGTGGTCAAAGGATAGGGAGTTACCTACTAAGGTGCTGAGATCTCTTACAACATCCAGACTGATACAGTTATAAGGTGCTGTTGAGATTTGTTTACCAAAGATAATACTAGAATTCTTTGCATTTAACTTGTGTGTAATACACCACTGATTTATATGGTTTTAGCCCTCACTGTAGTAGCACAGTACTGGATGCTGAACAAACGAGAACACCCTGCTGGCAGTCCTCTGCAAAATTAGGTAGCAGTATGTCTGGGTTAATGGTATGGAGATCCAAGAACTAGATGCTGAACTGAAAAGGTTTCAGTATTGAGCCCTGAGGACCAACTCCACCTGCTTCTTTAACTCTAGGTTCTGTTTGCTGCTCATCGTACAACATGAGTGTTTATTCAGATCTTTAAGCTTATTTCCAGTTCCCGCTTGGGGAATTGGGACAAAGGCCTTAGCTAAATCCATGCACCCTGTATGAATTGAGTTGCTGCTATCTAGAGGTTTAGTAGCTTTCTTGAAGAAGTTTACTAAATCAATTGGGTATGACCTCCCTTTAACAAAACCAGTTTGCTGTGGGTCTAGAGCCAATTACATGTTTTATATCTTGGCTTATAAAATCGGATACAGTAAGTTCTGTGGCTTTCTAAATTAGACTTGTCACATTGATGGGACTACAGTTTCTGCAATTTGAAGTGGGACCGCCTTCACAGAGTGACATAATGGCAGCCATTTAAGGTACTTTAGGAGCATGCGCTGTGGTTCTGCTTAAGTTGGAAAGTTTTAAGAGAGGCTCAAAGAGGGTTGTTTGGTGCTGTTGATTTAAGCAACCAGTTATTTTGCTGTCTGTGCCCACAGAGGTATAATTTTTAGGTTTTGAGAATGCAGTTAGGACATGTTCCATACTAATGTGTGAAGGGTGGGGAAGGTGGGAAGGGATTCAGAAATGTTTCTCTGCTGGGCTTGGGAGTGCCTTCTGTGTGGAATCTGCATGCCCTCCCCGCGGTTGGGTAGCGTTCGAAAGACATGTGTGCGTAAATGGGCGTGCCTTTGTTGAAGGTTGGGCGTCGAGCTGGCACCTCGGCGTTTCGTAAAAATCTACCGCTAGTCATTAGCGGACCAGAGTTCCGCTGTGGTGACCCCTTTATCTGGGAAAAGCCGACAGACAAACAACAACATTAATATCATCTTTGTGATCGTAATGGGCAATACTGTTATGGATTCATTGAGGGCAATGTTGTGAGTTATTTCTTAATTATCTCTAGCCAAAGAGGGACCTGTATAATTATTTTTGGCTCTGTGTGCTAATTATAAGTTGTATTCCATGTTGATCTTCCTTATGGTAACTTCCAGATTTTACTGATCCTTTTCATATTTTTTTTAATATGGGTAGATTTTAATTTATCGTAGGCCTAAATTAGCTTTTTTATTTTATTTTGGCACTTATTAAATGTTAGCATTCCACCGAGGTGGTTTATTTTTATGTTCTCCAAGGTACAGTTATGATTGGTACCACCTGATTTTATGCTGTTTGTTAGACAGGAGTAAAATTCATTGGCATAAATGATAACTGAGGCTATTTGGAGGTTTGAAATCTTGCAGTTGAATTTTGAGAGTTAATAAAAAGTTTTTTTTTTTTTTTTTTTAAGTTCTTGAATTCAGAAGTGTTCATTCTGGTAGATTTTTGATGCCTTATAGGAGAAAGTTACTGATTTGTGATTAAATTTGGCCAAAAATGAGGATACTACAGGAGCAGTGCAGGTAGGTGCGAAGTTAATGAGGACAAAGTCAAGAAGATTTTGACCCTTAGTGGGCTCGTTACTCTTTGTATAAAGAAGTTAATACATGTCTCATCCCAACTTTACCCTTATCATGCTGCTTTTCCCCTCTACCTATCTGCTGAATTGCTGATATGTAACAACTTCAATACTGCTGCACTGTTGGACATGGGTTCATAAGATCTGTTGCTCATAAATGTATATGCATTTCTAATGGTGTTGGAGTCTTTGTTAATGCTTCACTACATATATATGTGCATACTGTTATTTGAATCTGTATTAAGTATTTGTTTTGTTTATAATTATTACTTTTAGTCTTCTTACTGTTTTGGAGCTTTTTTCCCTGGACCTCCATTGAAAACGGGCTCTAGGCCCGGTTGAACATTATCCTGTTAACAAATGTAATAAGTAAATAAATTTAAAAATAAAAACAAGTAAAAGTTTGAATTTATTATGTCTAGGAATTTTTGGGTGTACCCTGCCTTTGTTGTGGTGGCACATTGACGCAAATGGTAGCATTGCCACCTCACAGTAAGAGTTTCTCTGGTTCGATTGTTAGCTGGTGTGCCTTGTTTGTATTTTCTCCAGGTACTCTGGTTTCCTTCTGCATTCCACAGACATGCCATAAAGTATGTCAGGGATATAGGTATGAGTACATGTAAGTGTGCTACAGAAGAAAGGCCTGACAATCTACTTCCATTCTCCTTTGCTTTGTAAACTCTGTGGGTAATGGTGGCCGCGCTCGGGGGGGGGGGGTGTAGGTCACTGTAGCAGTCAGATGTGACTAGTAAGAGAATGAGTGAGCTTTTGTGGTATAGGTGCTTCCGATTCCCCTTTATCTCCTCCTAAAGTCCCCATGTTTTGGAAACTTATGCAAATGATGATGAAAATAGGGGGATGGCCTTCTGTCCTTATGTCTTCCAGCAGTCCTCATTGGTGGTCCTTCCATTGGTGGATATGTTGAAGGTCACCAGCGCTGATATGGTGGCTATATTGCACAGAAAACCTTAGTTGTAGCATCTGGTATTTAAAAAGGCTTCACCTTCCCAGTGTTTAGTGGTCCATCCTCTAGCTAGAGAGTCCAGCACAGAAGTACACTTAGGGAAGCAAGTTTATGCATCCTTAAGATTTCTTTGAAGTCAGTAAACTACCTTGTGCATATGGTGGAACTTCACTGAGATTTTGTTGATGAAATGCAATATTTCCTAATGCAGTTGCTGATGGACCTGTAAAGCAAGTTGTTCTGTTTGCCGAAAGTGACTTGTAACACCACTAAAGGATCAGACAGATTTTCCGGATTCACCATCACAAGACGTGTAGGTAAAAGCACACGACTCAATGGTGTAGAGGAGGAGGATTAAACTTTCTGTTTTAGGCTTTAAGTTGTATCCACCTTAACAGTGGTTTTCCAGAATGCAGGGGAGGCAATGCCAGATGTGGTTTAGGTGTGAGGCTTAACACACGCACAAAAAAAATCTGGAAAGAGCACTAATTCTCTGGGCAACATCCGCAAAAGTTGCACTTCCAGAGGAAAGGGTCCTTTTGAATCCCTGTGTGGCTGCACTCAACCTGCAGCTGGCTAGCAACATCTGCCTTGAGACCTTGCTCAACTCTTCTGCTCTTGAGGTGGTTGGTGGCTGGCTGTTCTTTCTGCTTGGGAGTCGCACATGAAGCACTGATGAATTCTGGCTGTAATATTCAGAAGAAGCAAAATTTACTTCCATACATGACCAGTTCCAAAGTCATTCCCCATGCCTTACATTCCACTCAATCAAAAACCAGCCAAGCTTCAAGAAGGGGTGCTTTCATGCCTCTGAAAAATCAGGCATTGTAAGGGGTCCATTGGAGAAAAAAACGGGCACAATATTAGTCCAGATTTTTTTTTTAACCAAATAATGTTATGTAGTGGATGCATGTGGTTATTAGTCTTTCTCACAGTCTATTAAACAGTCATTTTTCATTGTACAAAATTTGAATAGAAACGTTCGGCCTGATTCCAAGACACAATTTCATTGTAAGCCATTTACTTGGGTGTATTACACTGAAATATGTCAGTTATACTGAGAGCAAGTCTTTTGTAATTGTACCGGTAGTGTCCGACAGGAGTAGTGATCATGCAACTTGTATGTGAGCTTGCTTATGGAAGCTGCCCTGAATTAGCCAATGGGGCATCACACTTTTCTCTAGCTGCAGTAAGGGAAAATATTACTATTCCTTATGCAGTGTTTTATTTACTTATATTGTCTTTGTTACCATTAATCATTTTATCATTTGTCTTCTATCCCTTTCCCATCTTTTCTTATTAATAAGGCCTCCTGCCTATACATCTGATACATCAGTTGTTTTATCTCTGCTATCTTTGGGGGGCCGGGGTCAACCTTCCAGTTTTGTGCTACAGCTTTTTTGTCACCAGTAAAAGTGATCCCAGGAATGCCGTTTCATTTTTTCTCGACTTACCCTTTTTTGGAACTCCTAAAAGGAATATGATCCTAGTAAGATGCCCCTTCCTAAATCACCACAAATTCACTATATCATGTAAGAATTTTCTTCTTCCAATTTTGGACAGACACAGAATGTGTATCCAGGACTTTTTTGTACCATTTACGCATCTCCAACAATCACTCTTGGATTGTCCAGAAAACATCTTCAGTCGGGAGGGTGTAAAATAATATTTATGCAAACACTTCCACCCCAAAATGTTTAATTTCCTTACTGTAGTTGTCTCCGATGGCACTTTAGTTGTCTCCATCTCCCTGGCAGAACCCGCAGTCTAAATTTGGACTCCATCCATTCTCAAACTTTTTATCTGCTGTGCCTTTTCTTTGTTCTTTTTTTTTTTCATTTTTCTTTTTATCTCGTACACCACTTTAATGGTGGCCCATCTTGGGCTTTGCATCTCCAGCAGGTAGTTTTCACGTCTTCTCTTGTCTGTCCTAGGTATTTCTTCTTCAGCATTTACATTGTTTAAGTCTGTTGTACAATAAAAAGTTTCCTAGGTTTAGGTTGAAACTTAATTCAAAACCTGTCTCACGTTATAAATTGTTGGACCTCCTCTGTATGGTGCCAATGCTTCACCTCTGTGTTTTTCTGTAACCATCTCAATAATGTCACTTTCTGTTCAGCTCCACTAAAATTTAGTTTTATCGGGGCATACTGCAACTTGCATCTTCCATGCTTATATGATTTAGCATCCAACTCAATGCTATTTAATTTCTTTCCATAGCCTAACCAGTCTAGTATTCGTTAGTCCTCTGAGGACTATTTCAGGGTATATAACTGTATACTTCAGTGGTGCTATTTCTAACTCTGTCCACCTTGGTAACCCCCCCCCCACACGTATAGTGCCAAGCTTGGCTTTGAATGACCCCACGTAAAATTACACAACATATTTTTCATATCCCCGAAAAAGGGTTCCCCTGGATCCAGTCGGAGGCCTTGGAAAATTTAAAGCAGTAATCTTTATCATGTTAAGTTGTCAATCTCGCCTTCATTCTTGCTGGATGGGTTCGGAGCCGATCCTCGGCTCCGACTCGGCCAGTACTAAAGCTCTAGAGCTAATTCCACCGGCTCGAGGCTCCCCTATATCCCACAATGCTAGGCGGTAACTACTCAGATCTCGTTTGCCGCTATAGCTGACAAGGTGCTTTTCTACCTGCTCAGGCAGGTGAGTTAGAGTTTTTACCATATTAGGTATTTCTTAACCCCCTTTTTTGTTTCATACCATAACCTTTTTAGTTTAATTAAATATTTAGATAAATCGACCCCTGTTTTTCGGGTCTATATTCCCTTCCTTTTCTTCCCTTAACTTGTAGGCCTTCGGCCCCTCCCTTCCCCCAGTCCTTTAGTGTGACTAAATTAGTTGTTTTTTGTTAAGGGCTTGTATGTGTGTTTGTGGTTTGTGTTAGCCTTAATAATTTAATAATTTCTTCAGTAGAAGGTGTGTCTGTAGTGTGTTTGTGTTGTTGTCAGGCACTCCTTTCACGATGTCAAAAGACTCTAAGGTCTCAGGCTTCAAGAATTGTGACTCGTGCTGTCAGAAAATGTCTCTGACAGACGGTCACACTTCTTGTGTGTATTGCCTGGGACCTTTGCACCTGCAGGACTCTTGTGCTGTTTGTCATGGTTTTAGCCCTAGAGTCCTGCAGGAACGCAAGAATATAATCTTGCGGGGCTTATTAAAGCCTGAAGGCCCCTCGACTCAGTCTGTGTCGGGGAAGCCTTCTAAAACTTCCAAACATTCGGCTCCGGTTTCAGAGTTGACTGCTGGAAAGGTTAAGTCGGGTTCGACATCGGCTCCGGCCGGAGCCGATGTTTCCAAGCCTCATACTGTTACCTTGGCTCCGGCTGGAGCCGAGGCTGATAAAACTCCGTTGGCTCCGATACTCTTATCGGAGCCACAGTCTAGGAAGAGATCCAGATCCCCCTCTATCGGCTCCGTGCATTCGGCGCCAGGATCCCCTCTTCTTTCTGAACGGAGCCATAAAACTCATTCCTCATGGTCTTCCAGGTTATCTGACCATGATTTGCAAAGGGTAGTGAGTAGACTTCTCAAGTCAGAGGCACTGGCCCAAATGCTACATAGCCCGACTCAGCAGTCAGTGGCCATTTCCGTTCCCCAATACATTCCTCCTCCGACTCCTTTGAGTGCGGAGCCAGGGCTTGTTGGAGCCATGACTGTCGGTGCGTCGGATCCGATACCTTCCCTTTTGGCTCCGTCTGCTTCGATCTCCTCCTTGGAGGGATCTCGGCGCCGAGCTTCCCTCGTCGGCTCCGAGGGGGCGAGTGGCATCGGACCCTTGTCCGACCCCGCTCTCCCTCTTGGGGCTTTGGCGCTGGTGAGTTCGGCTCCGACATCGGCTTCGGAGCCATCCCTATCGGTGCCGGGGGAGGTCCTTGTCTCTTCGGAGCGGGGGCCTCTGGCCTTGCCTGACAGGGGTGCCTTCGAGGTCATGCAGAGTGTGCTAGAACCAGGTTCTGCCCCACAGTCGGCTCCTTCAGCCCCCCCCCATCTACAGTGCCTGCAGTGATTTCTACTCACCCCCTTGTCTTAGACCGCAGAGAGCCAACTCCTCAAGTTTCCCCATTGGGAATTTCCTCCTCTTCCGAGGCCTCTCCTGACCCGGTAGGAGATCCCCCAAGGAAGAGGCAGTGCAAGAGGAAGCACATTGACTCCTCTGAGTCTATCACCTCTGACACTGACTTAGAGGAATCTGAAGGTTCCCCTCGATCCCCCCCTGAGGATGTCTCCTTTGCTGACATCCTTGAGATCCTCAAACAGAGGGGGACCTGGCCAGCCCTTAACCCTTCGGAGGATGAGTCAGTGTATCTTGAGGCGTTTGGCTCTCGCCCTTCTACCTCCTGGGTGTCCCCTCCCTTTGACCCCCTTATGGAAGTGGTGGCAAGGAAGGCTTGGACGGCTCCTGATTCAGTGGAACACATCCCGAGGAGACCATCTAAATTTATTACTGCCCCTAGAGATAAAGATTTTTTATCCAAAGGTGTCCCTGTTGATGCCATGGTGGTGGCTGCGGCCACTAAGAAGGAGTTAGCTGATCCTTCAGTTCCTGTCCATCCTCCTAATAAGGAATCTAGGACCATGGACAGGTACGGCAAGCGGATGTTCTCATCAGTGACCTTTTCAATGCGTTCGCTGAATTACTTATGCCACTTCACTCGTCTCCAGAGAGATTTACTCAAGGATATGGGTGAACTGATAAAGGATCCTACAGCTGAGGGGTTCAAAGACACAATGAACTCCCAGTTGGCAACCCTGAATTCTATCGTTAACTCCTCCATGCGGCTGGTCTCATATGCTGCAGATGGGGCGAGTAGAGCCGCAGGCACAGGTGTTGCCTTACGACGTCACGCCTGGATGCGGCTATGCAACTTTGCGGACCCTTTCAAGGCGTCCTTCACCAATTCTCCCTTTGATGGATCATCCTTGTTTGGTCCACAGGTGAAGGATACATTGACCAGGTGCGAGGTAGAAGGTAAGACTCTCTCTGCTGTAGGAGTCCGTTTTTCTACCCCTTTTAGACCCTATCCCAAAGGTCAGAGGGGAGGAAAGATGTGGTTCCGCAAACAATCCCAGGGAGTCTCATCTGACGCACAAGGTCGATTTCCCCTCTAGAGGCAGAGGGGGGAATAATAATAGACGCTGCCCTAGAGGCAGAGGAGGTCTGCAAAACCAGGGTAGCAGAGAAATGTTCTCTCACAAACCCTTTCAGCATCCCTGAGGGGCTGCCCGGCTGTCCACCTTCGGAGGCAGTCGGGGGAAGGTTATCCCTGTACCCAAAAGCCTGGCTTTCCCTTACTCAAGAGAAATGGGTACAGTCGATCATATCCAAGGGTTACAAAATTCCCTTTATTCACATCCCATCCCAACCCAAAAGATCCCTTCCAGACGTTCCACCCGGTCTAAGGGAACAAGCAGCGTTAGAAATTTCAAAGCTGCTATCAAAAAGAGCTATCCAATCAGTCCCAGCAGACCAGCAAGGATCCGGAATCTACTCCAAATTCTTTTTGGTACCAAAAAAAACAGGAGACTGGAGACCCATACTGGATCTCAGCTACTTAAACAAGTATGTCAGGAAAACAAAATTCCGGATGGTCACGCTACAGTCCATTCTACCCTTCTTGGGTCAGGACAATTGGATGTGCTCGATAGATCTTCAGGACGCGTACTACCACATCAAGATGAACAGACTCTCCAGGAGATATCTCCGCTTCAGGCTGGGAGCCAGTCACTACCAGTTCAGGGCCCTGCCCTTTGGTCTCACTACAGCCCCCCGTGTGTTTACCAAATGCATGGCAGTGGTCGCGGCTCATTTGAGACGTCAAGGATTCCAGGTGTTTCCATATTTAGACGACTGGCTCCTTACCGCCACCACCAGACATCGGCTTCTTCTATCCAGGGACTTCACCATCCAATCTTGCCAAGCTCTAGGCATTTCGATAAATTTCGAAAAATCTGCCTTGTCAATCTATTACCTTTATAGGCGCCACCTTAGACACACTCAATCTTTCAGCCAGACTCACAGAGCAGAGAGTGTCAGACATTCGAAACCAAGTTTCCCTTCTCTTACAATGCAACAAAGTTAAAGCCAGACTAGTTTTGAAGGTGTTAGGACTCATGGCAGCAGCTATTCCCCTTCTCCCCTTGGCTCGCTTTCACATGAGGATCCTCCAATGGATGCTGTTTACTCAATGGTCCTTTCAACAGCTCCCGATGTCCCATACCATATTGATAACTCAATCATGCAAGAATCAACTGTCTTGGTGGATCACATCACCTCAACTTCTCCGAGGAAGACCCTTCACTCTCCCCCCCCCCCCCAGTCGCCACGTTGACAACAGAAGCCTCCCTGATCGGGTGGGGGGGGGCATTATCAGGGCAGGACAGTCCAAGGCACGTGGCAACCTTTCGAGTGCCACTTGCACATAAACGTCTTAGAGATGAGAGCAGTGCTTTTAGCGTTGTAAGCCCTTCACGACACTCTTCCCACTGGGACTATTGCAATGCAAATGGACAACATGTCCGTAGTGTGGTACATCAACAAACAAGGCGGAACCAGATCATACCCTTTATGTCGAGAGGCACTCAGACTTTGGCAATGGGCGATCTCTTCTCAGCATTTTCTGATAGCAACGCACATTCCTGGGAAATCCAACGTTATTGCAGACAAATTGAGCAGGGCAATTCTCATGCCCCACGAGTGGTCTCTAAAGAAATCAGTTCTAGAAGAAGTATTCCTAAGATGGGGCCAGCCTTGCTGCGATGTTTTTGCTACTCCCCAAAACGGCAAGTGTCACGACTTCTTCACTCTCTTCCCGTTACCAGGCCATCCCACCAGAGACGCTCTAGTCCACGATTGGCCACGGGGACTTCTATATGCCTTTACCCCCTTTCCACTGATATCTCAACTAATTCAGAAAGCCATCGCCTTGAGAGTGACAATGATCCTCATTGCCCCTTACTGGCCTCGACAAATATGGTTTCCGTTTCTTCATCGTTACCTTTTGGAGCAGCCTTGGCATCTGGACCCAGTACCAGATCTGATAACCCACCAATCGGGTCAGCTGCACCAATCTCTGCCTTCTCTAAACCTCACAGCATGGCTTCCCCGATTCCAGCCTTAGCCAGGCTTCCCTCAATATCTCGCTCGGTCCGAGATATCTTGATAGCCTCTCATAAATCTTCTACCTGGAAGATTTATAGTAGCAAATGGAAACGCTTCTCTTTTTGGGCAACATCAAAAAACATAGATCCCTTTACTGCACCTATCCAGTCTATTCTAGACTTTCTAGCAGAACTCTTTCATTTAGGATCATCTGCATCTACCATTAGAGTTCAATTGGCTGCCATATCTAATTTTCATGTTGGTGTTTCAGAGTCTAGCATCATGGCTCTCAAACTCTGTAAAGCCTTTTTAATGGGCGTATTTCTTTTCAAACCTCCAATCAAAGATCCCCCGCCTCAATGGGATTTGAACTTGGTTCTGGCATCCTTAATCCTTCCCCCCTTCGAACCGGCGGCTTCATGTTCTCTGAAGTTGCTTTCTTGTAAGACACATTTTCTGGTAGCTATAACTTCAGCGAGAAGGGTATCTGAACTACATGCTCTGTGCAGTCGTCCTCCTTGCTTAGTGCTTCACAAAGATAGGGTATCCCTCCGTACTAATCCATCCTTTTTGCCTAAAGTTTCTTCTCAAGTAAACCTAAACCAAATTATTGATCTCCCCGTCTTTTTCCCTAACTATTCAAACAGGTCAGAACAAAAGCTACATTTTTTGGATGTTCATCGCCAACTTAGATATTACTTGGACAGGACTAAACAATTCAGGAAATCTAATCAATTGTTTCTGTCATATGCGGAAGGGAAATTGGGCCTTCCAGTTACTAAAGTATCCCTCTCTAGATGGCTCACCTCTACAATTACCTTCATCTATGAGATCAGACATCAAAAACTACCCTCAAGACCTAGAGCTCATTGAACTAGGGCATTAGCTACATCCGTAGCTTTTCAGGATAGGCTGCCAATAGATTCCATTTGTGCAGCAGCCACCTGGGCTTCTCCTCATACATTCATTTCACATTACAAATTGGACATGGTTTCCAGAAGCCGTGCCAATTTTGGTTCCACTGTTCTCAAGAGTCTGTTCCGATAGGCCACCCGGGATAAGGTGCTAGGGACGCGGTCCCATCCAGCAAGAATGAAGGCGAGATTGACAACTTAACATTAAGAAGTTATGTACCTACCATAACGTTCCATGTTAGTTGTCTTCTTTTCGCCTTCTTTCTTGCGTCCCACTCTCCTTCCCCCAAGCCTGGACAGACCGACAGGAATTCAGTTTGTGTTCTTCCTCCGGAAGTTGTCATTCCCACACGTTCTTCCACCTCTTTTCTCCTTTCTGAGGTCTGCATTACCTTTTACGCAGGTTGTTTTGAGGTGGGTTTCCCTACTCCATTCTATGGAGATTAGGGTTGCTTGGTATAGCTATCAAATGAGATCTGAGTAGTTACCGCCTAGCATTGTGGGATATAGGGGAGCCTCGAGCCGGTGGAATTAGCTCTCTAGCTTTAGTATTGGCCGAGTCGGAGCCGAGGATCGGCTCCGAACCCATCCAGCAAGAAAGAAGGCGAGAAGAAGACAACTAACATGGAACGTTATGGTAGGTACATAACTTCTTATTATGATCCAGTGTCAACCAGTTCACTTCTTCAGCCAACTGTCTACAGTTTGCTTTGTTGAAGAATGCATGATTCTCACTGATTTTCAGGGTTGACGTGAGCTACACTCTGAAGTAATTACTTGCGGTAGATTAAAATATTTGTGAATAACTACTGCACAACGATTGGGGAGAGTAATAGTTTATAGATCTAGATAGTGTCTTTGTTGTAGTGGCCTCGTACCCTGTACCCTGATATTTTACTAACGTCTGGACTCGTCTGTGTAGATGAACTTCAAGCTTCATTACATCTACTGGCAGATCATCTATGCATAAGGGCCATCCTTGTTTTTGTTGCACCCAGAATCACACCTGTATTGGTTGATCATCTTAGCTGTTTCGCAAAAGGTTCAAGATGTAGTGCAAATAGACTGGGATAAGGTACTTCCCTGTCTGGATCCTTGTGGCTGATGGTCCCCCTGCATCGTGAATTGCTTGAACTTTTTGATCGACAGAGGTGTGACGTGTTAGAAATACTAATGAAATACAACCATGCCCAGATTGAGGAACTTATGGTAGAAGCTAACACCCTTGAGGGGGTAATTACCAACGATTTATTGTTTGAACAGTACCAGGGTAAATTTTATAACATGTTTTCTTCCATAGACAAATTGATTTCTAGCATTTTGGCTAGGAAGGAAAAGAAATTAGAAAGAGATCAAGTTGATTACCTGAAAGGGGTTGCTTATCCAAAACCTAGCAATCAAATCAGTTCCACCTCTGATACTCATAATGGAAATGCCAAAGAAGCAGGAAGTGACAGCGTATATGAAAATCCCGCCCTGCTGCTCAGAATTTTCCTAGGTGTTCAGAGAGGATAATTATACAATGTCTCCCTATTTAATATTCAAAAACGTGCACGCTGATTGGCCATCCCAACCAGCGTGCCAGTTGTAAATTCCATAATATACCAACGGAAAAGGGTCTGGTCACCCGGACTTTTTTCCATTGGTATAAACGGCCCCAAAACCTTTTTTTACAATAAAAAAAGAGAGAAAACAGAGCAACGGAGACTTTCTTTTCTCCGTTGCTTCTGTTTTCCGTTTCAAAGCATTGATGTACTGGGTATATGTGGGAAAGAAAGTCCCATACGCATGCACAGTACATCAAAATGCAGAAGCAGTATACCACAACCAGCGGAAGAACAGCAATCCGCCGTTATACAAAGACATTATTTAACAAAAGTAAGTATTTTCTTTCTTAATTAATGTCATTGTATAATAGCATTAACCAACTCTGTGGTTGTGGTATATTGAAGATTTACCCACGGTTGCCTTTAATCACTCTGGCTTCGCCCTCCTGATTAAACGACACCAACCATGGGTAAATTTTCAGTGTACCACACCACATCGTCTGTTATTGCTCAAGGAACCAACGGAACCAGCGTTTTCAAACCAACTCAACAGGGGAAATTAATTCAACACATCGCAAACAGAATTAGAGGAATTCGAGGCAATACAGGAGCTAGAAAGTGATAGTATCAATTGTGACATGCTTTCCAGGGATTGTATGCTGGTTTTAACGATAACTAAAAACACACAAGGTGACTTTTCTTTATTCAGCTTCTCTACAAATACGTTTGACAGTTCTTTAGTGAATGTGTTGAGCAGAGTGTTTACTTTTGTTCCCTCCTCCAGATCGAAAATTGGCAACTTGTTGATTGATTTTAAACTGTTTTTAAAGAAGCTTAATTTTAGAATACTTTTCAAGAATAGGGAAATGGACAATGTAGTTTCTACTTTAACCAGAAAAAGCACTTTTAACCCCCCCCCCCCTTGCAGCTCCGTTGCCATTATTTGAGAAACTATGTGAATTTGAATTTAGATTGTTGTTACAACTTGTCCTTGGTGTTTCAGAGTCTAGCATCATGGCTCTCAAACTCTGTAAAGCCTTTTTAATGAAGTTTCTTTTCAAACCTCCAATCAAAGATCCCCGCCTCAATGGGATTTGAACTTGGTTCTGGCATCCTTAATCCTTCCCCCTTGAACCGGCTTCATGTTCTCTGAAGTTGCTTTCTTGTAAGACACATTTTCTGGTAGCTATAACTTCAGCGAGAAGGGTATCTGAACTACATGCTCTGTGCAGTCGTCCTCCTTGCTTAGTGCTTCACAAAGATAGGGTATCCTCCGTACTAATCCATCCTTTTTGCCTAAAGTTTCTTCTCAAGTAAACCTAAACCAAATTATTGATCTCCCGTCTTTTTCCTAACTATTCAAACAGGTCAGAACAAAGCTACATTTTTGGATGTTCGCCAACTTAGATATTACTTGGACAGGACTAAACAATTCAGAAATCTAATCAATTGTTTCTGTCATATGGAAGGAAATTGGGCCTTCCAGTTACTAAAGTATCCCTCTCTAGATGGCTCACCTCTACAATTACCTTCATCTATGAGATCAGACATCAAAACTACCCTCAAGACCTGAGCTCATTGAACTAGGGCATTAGCTACATCCGTAGGATAGGCTGCCAATAGATTCCATTTGTGCAGCAGCCACCTGGGCTTCTCCTCATACATTCATTTCACATTACAAATTGGACATGGTTTCCAGAAGCCGTGCCAATTTTGGTTCCACTGTTCTCAAGAGTCTGTTCCGATAGGCCACCCGGGATAAGGTGCTAGGGACGCGGTCCCATCCAGCAAGAATGAAGGCGAGATTGACAACTTAACATTAAGAAGTTATGTACCTACCATAACGTTCCATGTTAGTTGTCTTCTTTTCGCCTTCTTTCTTGCGTCCCACTCTCCTTCCCCCAAGCCTGGACAGACCGACAGGAATTCAGTTTGTGTTCTTCCTCCGGAAGTTGTCATTCCCACACGTTCTTCCACCTCTTTTCTCCTTTCTGAGGTCTGCATTACCTTTTACGCAGGTTGTTTTGAGGTGGGTTTCCCTACTCCATTCTATGGAGATTAGGGTTGCTTGGTATAGCTATCAAATGAGATCTGAGTAGTTACCGCCTAGCATTGTGGGATATAGGGGAGCCTCGAGCCGGTGGAATTAGCTCTCTAGCTTTAGTATTGGCCGAGTCGGAGCCGAGGATCGGCTCCGAACCCATCCAGCAAGAAAGAAGGCGAGAAGAAGACAACTAACATGGAACGTTATGGTAGGTACATAACTTCTTATTATGATCCAGTGTCAACCAGTTCACTTCTTCAGCCAACTGTCTACAGTTTGCTTTGTTGAAGAATGCATGATTCTCACTGATTTTCAGGGTTGACGTGAGCTACACTCTGAAGTAATTACTTGCGGTAGATTAAAATATTTGTGAATAACTACTGCACAACGATTGGGGAGAGTAATAGTTTATAGATCTAGATAGTGTCTTTGTTGTAGTGGCCTCGTACCCTGTACCCTGATATTTTACTAACGTCTGGACTCGTCTGTGTAGATGAACTTCAAGCTTCATTACATCTACTGGCAGATCATCTATGCATAAGGGCCATCCTTGTTTTTGTTGCACCCAGAATCACACCTGTATTGGTTGATCATCTTAGCTGTTTCGCAAAAGGTTCAAGATGTAGTGCAAATAGACTGGGATAAGGTACTTCCCTGTCTGGATCCTTGTGGCTGATGGTCCCCCTGCATCGTGAATTGCTTGAACTTTTTGATCGACAGAGGTGTGACGTGTTAGAAATACTAATGAAATACAACCATGCCCAGATTGAGGAACTTATGGTAGAAGCTAACACCCTTGAGGGGGTAATTACCAACGATTTATTGTTTGAACAGTACCAGGGTAAATTTTATAACATGTTTTCTTCCATAGACAAATTGATTTCTAGCATTTTGGCTAGGAAGGAAAAGAAATTAGAAAGAGATCAAGTTGATTACCTGAAAGGGGTTGCTTATCCAAAACCTAGCAATCAAATCAGTTCCACCTCTGATACTCATAATGGAAATGCCAAAGAAGCAGGAAGTGACAGCGTATATGAAAATCCCGCCCCTGCTGCTCAGAATTTTCCTAGGTGTTCAGAGAGGATAATTATACAATGTCTCCCTATTTAATATTCAAAAACGTGCACGCTGATTGGCCATCCCAACCAGCGTGCCAGTTGTAAATTCCATAATATACCAACGGAAAAGGGTCTGGTCACCCGGACTTTTTTCCATTGGTATAAACGGCCCCAAAACCTTTTTTTACAATAAAAAAAGAGAGAAAACAGAGCAACGGAGACTTTCTTTTCTCCGTTGCTGTTTTCGTTCAAAAGCATTGATGTACTGGGTATATGTGGGAAAGAAAGTCCCATACGCATGCACAGTACATCAAAATGCAGAAGCAGTATACCACAACCAGCGGAAGAACAGCAATCCGCCGTTATACAAAGACATTATTTAACAAAAGTAAGTATTTTTTTTCTTAATTAATGTCATTGTATAATAGCATTAACCAACTCTGTGGTTGTGGTATATTGAAGATTTACCCACGGTTGCCTTTAATCACTCTGGCTTCGCCCTCCTGATTAAACGACACCAACCATGGGTAAATTTTCAGTGTACCACACCACATCGTCTGTTATTGCTCAAGGAACCAACGGAACCAGCGTTTTCAAACCAACTCAACAGGGGAAATTAATTCAACACATCGCAAACAGAATTAGAGGAATTCGAGGCAATACAGGAGCTAGAAAGTGATAGTATCAATTGTGACATGCTTTCCAGGGATTGTATGCTGGTTTTAACGATAACTAAAAACACACAAGGTGACTTTTCTTTATTCAGCTTCTCTACAAATACGTTTGACAGTTCTTTAGTGAATGTGTTGAGCAGAGTGTTTACTTTTGTTCCCTCCTCCAGATCGAAAATTGGCAACTTGTTGATTGATTTTAAACTGTTTTTAAAGAAGCTTAATTTTAGAATACTTTTCAAGAATAGGGAAATGGACAATGTAGTTTCTACTTTAACCAGAAAAAGCACTTTTAACCCCCCCCCCCCTTGCAGCTCCGTTGCCATTATTTGAGAAACTATGTGAATTTGAATTTAGATTGTTGTTACAACTTGTCCTTTACTGAGAATGAGCTATTAAGGAAGTTATGTAATGACAAGAGCCTGAGGGTAATGGAACCCGACAAGGGTGGGGGGGTTGTGATTATGAATTATGAAGATTACTTAAACAAAATGCATGCTTTTTTGTACCAGGGTGAATTTTATGAGGAATCATCCTTGAATATGGTACACATTTCCTATGCAAGAATTGATTGGTTGCTTCAGGACATGTTAGACCAGGGGCAGATTACAGTAGATGAGTGGAAGTTTTTGAGGTCAACTATCCGATTGTTCCCTCTATTTTCGGGCTCCCTAAGATACATACTTGTGGGACCCACCGATGAGACCAATTATAAATGCTGCCAGTTCTATGACCCACCCCCTAGCAACATTTATTGACCTGAAGTTGAAAAATATATTGGATGTACATGAGCACATTGTTAAAGATTCATGTTTTTTTTTTAGAAAAACTTAAACGTCAAGTATATGATGATGGTTTGATATTTTGCACTGTTGATGTGATGAATCTTTATGACATTGGACTTGAATGGTTTTATGAGTTTCTCATTGAGTGTAAAAAAGTTTTCCAACGGTGAAATCAACTGTTTGGATGTTTGCATGGAACTGGTGTTTAAAAAACAATTTTGTGTTCATTGATAGTCAATATTTCTTGCAGAAGGAAGGTGTGGCGATGGGGGCAGCTTGTGCACCCATCTTTGCTAATATAATTCTGCTTCAGTGGGAAAAGAAATACATTCTTGGACAATTTGCTATACCTCCCCTGGGATATTTATTTGCGTTTCATGGATGATTTATTTATTGTATGGAATAAATCCAGGGATGAACTGCAAATGTATATCAACTATATGAATTAATCCACTATTTTTTTGAAGTTTACTTCTCAGTGGAGTGATGCTACTTCTTCTTTCGACTTTTTCCCAGTTAGGGGTTACCACAGCAGATCACCTGTCTGCTCATGATTGGCAGTCGAGTTTTACGGTGTCGAGTTGCCAGCCCGGCACCCAACCTTCCACAGAAGGCACACACTCACACCTAGGGCCAATTTAGAGTGTCCAATCCACCTACAGCATGTCTTTGGGATGTGGGAGGAAACCCACGCGACCACAGGGAGGACATGCAGACTCCGCACAGAAGGCACCCCAGCTGAGAATCGAACCAGAGAACCTCTTGCTGTGAGGCGGCAACGCTAACCACTGCACCACCGTGGCCGCCCAATGGAGTGATACAAACATAGCTTATTTGGATCTAGAGATTTCTAAAGACAAGTTAAACCAGAGATTGGTTAGCAATATTTATCGAAAGCCTGCTTTTTCTAATAGTTTCCTGCATTATGATAGCTGCCACCCAGAGCACCAGAAGAGGGGGATAATAAAGGGTCAACTGGTTCAACTTACCAGGATGATGACAGATGATGAGACCTTTAAAACAGAAGCAGGTAAACTTATTGATATGTTAATTTCCAGGGTTATCCCCCAACATAATACAGGGTATATACACCAAAGTTGAACATAAAAGAGCTATTGGTCAATGTGTCCCCTTACTATCTAGTAATAATGATGAGAGGGGTGGGCTTTTCATCATCTGGTGGCAACAACTGTGAGGAATTTACCCATGCCTTTGTTACCACCTATACCATTGATTGTTCCCATATATGTAACATTCAGAGAAAGAATCGGAATATTTTTTTCTTGTTTTGATGGTTACTTGGATACTGTTGGAACTACTCCTAGGATTGTGTTTAGGAGAGGGAGATCTCTTAAGAATTTATTGGAATCCAATAAGGATGACCACGTTTCCCACTAGTAGGAAGTTTGGGACACATACATGTGGATTTTATAGACAGTGTCCTTTTATTAAGGTACAGGACATAATTATTGTGAACAAAATGCAAATTCACACCAAGTTTTTTTGTAACTGTAACTCTGTGGGAATTATTTATTTGGCTCAATGTTCTCAGGCCCTGTTTTATGTTGGGAAAACCCAAAGAAAATTTAGAGAAAGCATATATGAACAAGTCTTGGATATTAAGAAAGAGAATCTTAAAAACACCCTGGCCAAGCATGACAACCCTGAACACTGTTTTGGTTTTCTTGGTTTGGATATAGTTAGAAAAAATACAAGAGGAGGCCCATGGAATGACCTCATTGAATTAAGGGAACTTAAATGGCAGATTAGGCTAAATTCCTAGAACTACCCTGGCCTAAATGAGAACGTGTCTATTTCCAGTGTTTTGAAATTGCATTCTTATTCTATGTAGCATATATGGTTTTTATTGTGATTATTTGAATAGTTCAGTTTTTTAACTTTGCATAGTATGTATTGCTGACATTATTATGCTTTGTCAAGCTTTGATTGGTTAACTTGGTCATGTGTTTATGTGTGGGAGGGATATTTAAACAGTGTGATTCTACTTGTTAAGTGTTTCTGAAGAAGTTTGTGATGCATTCTGATGAAAACGCTTAAACAATAAACTTTTGAGTCTTCTAGCTGCTTCTGTGGTTATATGTATCCATCTTGTCGCTCCTGTCTGGATCCTCACAAAAAGTTAGAATGCAAAGTTAATTTTGCATTCACTTTTACTACTGGGCAAATACTACTGTTGGTATTATGCAAAAGCCTTGTCAATATTAGGGAGTCAAAATCTTTGCAGTTCTTGTATATAAATACAGCCATTTTACTCTGAGCACTTTTTCAGGTGTCCACAACCTACTACCATTACTGTTTGCTTAGCAATTTGTTTAACTAGCATAGGTTTGATCACATTGTCAAAGTTTGCCTCTCCTTTATAAATCCACATTGATTTTATATGAGCTGTGGAACTGTTTAACTGTTTTAGCCATTGTGGCTGCCAGTATTGCTATAAATATTTTGTAATCCTAGTTAGGTACCGGATAGACATTTATTTATTTTTTATTTTTATTTTACATTTGTTGACCGGGATAGTCCGTCTGGATACATGTCCATTTTCAGCGGAGGCCCGGGGAGAAAAGCTCCACATTGACAGTACTTCATTTATATTAATACAGGTTACATATATATTCAATTGATTATAATACACAGAGAAAAAAAAAAAAAAAAAAAAAAATATATGCAATAATAAATAAAAAACTTCTTCTTCGTGATAGTAACAGGAAAGAACATCTTGTTAAACCTAGGTATGCCATTTTTATAATAGGGAATTTCGAGAGTGGGGGGTTAGTCTGGTTTGGAACATTGGCAGAGCCATTGGGTTTTAAAATGGAGGAATAGATTTTTCTTGAATTTGCTTTGGGAGGTGGCACTGGTGAGTTGGGGAGGAAGGAGTTCCATATTTTACCAATGGAATTGGCAAAGAGAGAGTCACCCCTAAATTACAAGATTTGACCATTTGAACAAGTAGCCTATTTGATGAGCCAGACTATTTAGGTTTGAGTAGGGGTGATTAGGTTACTCAGTGCAGGAATGGTGTCAGGTTGTGAGAATTTTGAATGCAACTATTAGTTGGTTCTGCTGGAGTAGATTTGGTAGCTCTATCCAACCAAGGTTATGTAGGTTAATGCAATGATGGTTTTATAGGGCAAGCCAGTGGCAAATCTAGCAATATGGTTATAGCAACAAGTAAGTTTGTTTAGGTCAGATTTGTGAAGGTTAGTGAGTATGGGAGAGGCATACAAGAGGGAGGAAAGGAGCTGTGACTGGGCAATGGCCACTTTTGCCCTGGAAGTCAGAAAGGATTTTATTCTATATAGGGACCCCAGTTTCCTATTTACTGTTTTAACAGTTTGGTTGATGTGTAGGTCAAATCTAAGTTTATTGTCAATGGTAACGCCAGGAGCTTAGTATTAGTGTCCGGGTAATAATGGTCCCAGTTTTGGATTTAATCAAAAGGGTGTAGCGATAGGTTTATGGGTGGGATGGAAAAGTAATAGTTTGGTTTTCTTTGATTGAGGATCAGATGACGACCTGACAACCAGTCTTCTACTGTGGTGAAACAGTCTTGGGTTTGATAGCAGATTAACTGGTGATTTGTCGGTACAAATTAGTGTCGAGTCCGCTCGTATATTGGATACAGAGTTGTCTGGAATGATTTTGTAGAGATCATTAATGAAAATAGAAAAGAGAAGAGGTCCCAGAATGGAACCTTGGGGGACCCCTACGGAATTAGGTAAGAGGGTGGAGAGCTTATTTTGCCAGAGCACAGCTTGTTGCCTGTCACAGAGGTAGGCATGAAACCAATCCAGTGTTTTGTTATCTAGATAGAGAGTTTTTAGAGTGTTATGAAGTAGTTGGTGGTTGACCATGTCAAAGGCCTTAGATAAGTCCAAAAAGAGTGCGGAAGATATTTTTTTGTCATTCTTATTATGGTTTATAGTGTCCGAGAAAGAGAGAAGGGCGGTGGTGGTACTGTGTTTGGGTCTGAAACCATGTTGCGAACTGGCTAGGAGATTGCTCTGGGTTAGGTAATATACTAGTTGTTTGTGTATACATTTTTCCATGATTTTGGCGAGTGGTGACAATATGGCTATTGGCCTGTAATTTGATAGCTCAGTGGATGTGCCCCCTTTATGTAGAGGGATTACATGAGAGATTTTCCATATTGAGGGATAGTGGATTCAGTTATGGTTAATTAGGATAGAGATGGGGTAAGCTATAACCTCTGCAGCTTTTTGTAGATATTCTGCTGGGAGAAGGTCTGCAGAGAGGGTGGTTGGCTTTAATTTCTTCAGTAGGGATCGGATAAAGGAAGTGGGAACTGGTTGTAAGAAGAAGGAGGGCATAGTCATAGGTAACGAACTTAATGTGGGGGAGTTGGTGGCAGGTTGCTGGTCAACTAAAGATTTGATAACATTGATAAAGAAAGTATTAAACGTATAAATGTATAAAATTATTAAACGTATAAATGTATAAAATTGTTACAAGTGGGTCCTTCCCAGGTTGTTAAAGGACTGAAATTGCTGTCTGTTTCCAAGAGGTAGATTGTACATGTGTTTTCAGTATTTCATTTGTAAGTGATAGGAGCTTTGCTTGTAAAAATTCTCCTCTTCCTCTATTCAAATACAGTTCCATTGGAGCCCGTCTCGTCTTCTTTTACTGGTTTACTGTGTGTCCCCCCAGCTCCCCTGTTACAGGCTGTATCGGTTTGAAAGTTAAATCCTTAGTTACTAATGGGTAAGTTAAGCTATCTACATCTACTTGTTCCTCTAGGACCTTGTTCCCCTCACTGTAATGAATACGGACTTTGAAAGTAATGGTAAAAATTATTTAATATGACACCATGGTTTTGTGATACTATTCCTGTGAGTGTCCTTTATCTTAAAAACTCACTTTCCAATTTGCTTTGCCTCGACCTGATTGCAAGGGTTTGCTGCACTCTTGGAGTTGTTGTTGTTGTTGTGTCTTTCGGCTTATCCCGGTTAGGGGTCGCCACAGCGGAACTCCGGTCCGCTAATGTTTGGTAGTGGATTTTTACGTGCAGAGTTACCAGCCCTGACGCACAACCTTCAATGAAGGCACGCTCATTCACGCATGTCTCCACACAGAAGACGCTCTAGCTGAGAATCGAACGGGACAACGTATTGCTGTGAGGCGACAACGCTACCGTAGCACCACCTAAAAAAATGTTTGCTGATAATATAGCATTCAAACTCCCCATCGTCTTCATAATCCTGTCAATCAGTGTTGTGCTCCACTGATGTATCTGACAGTAAATCCTCCCTACCCCTTTCTTGACTGCTTTGTAAATGCTTCAACCAGTCTTTCCATGTGTCCAAGTTGGGTCCTGTTTTCACCTTTCTCTTCTCCCTTGTATACTGTTGGAGGGCTTCTTTGCATTCATATTTAACTCTGTTCCCCTTGGCAAGAAGTCCTGCTGTGGTCAGCCCCCCCCCTCCAATTTCCAAATGATATTTTGCCACTACTGTTAAACATTTTGAGTTTTACAATATGCAACCAGAAAACACTGGTCTCTTATGACTGCTCATCTCTACCACCAAATGGGTATGATCAGAAAGGACAATGAATCATCCTTAGGTTTTATATATAACCATCAGTATGGGAGTACCTACCAACAGCTGGTGAAATATGGAAGCACCTACAAATGACTGGTGAGTAGGATGTATATAATACCTGTTAAATAAATTACCTGCTTTCCATACGGTCTACATTCCCACTAACTTAGCAAGTGAGGTGAAATAGTCAGGTCAGATCACATTTTTACAGGAAGATGCCCTTGACTGTACAGTTTGATTACAACCACATCTCTGCATATTTGGGAAATATCTCCTAGCTCCAGTGCCTAGAATCTTCAAAAATAATAAAACATTAAATTTGTTATGTCTGAGTAATGGTTCAGCCCTTAAAATAATGTGTCCATTGTTTCCTGCATGCTGTGAGCATTTTTAGTCTCACTTCTGTAAATCTTTCATAAACCAACTCTATCCTTTCACTTTCCAAGCCAGAGTACTCTTACTCATTTTTGCATCCATTTCAATTTCCCTTCTGTTTTCTTGCTAATGTCTTTTTAAACAAATGGGACAGTGTCATTGTCTTCTCCATCCCTCTCTGAGCACTCATCCGATCTTTGTCCTTCCTATTCTACTCTCTGCAGTTCCTGTACTGTGCTTGGAGATGCCATTGTCTTTAATGCTTTGTAGGCTTCATAGGGTCCATCTATGTTTTGGCTCCAGTGGGTGAAACACTTTAAACTAAACTGGTATAGTAATTTAATTTCAGTTTCTTGGTGTGGCCGACCTGCATTGAGTGGATGATTTTTTTTTCATTGTGCCTCTGCTGTAGTCTTGCTCTGTATATACCCGGGCATCTCTGTGATGTAGCTTTTTCCCTGGCTTTCAAGAGTTTTGCCAATATTTAATGTGGTGAAATGGGATGTCATTTGCCTAATTTACTGACATCCAGAGTGAGAGAAGATGGTGTGTCCTCTTAATAATTCTCATGACAAGAGAAACCAGTCCATTCCACTAGCTGGCACTAAAATAAAGTCTGGTGGATCTCCTTCATCTTTCTTTACTGAGATCCTAGAAAACCTCAGGTTTTTCCTACATGCTCTGTCCTCAAGGTCTGTTCCCTTCAGTTTAGACTGCTTCTGCCTTACCTGGTTGTCTGTGGTGTGTGTGTGTGTGTGTGTGTGTGTGAGCCTGTTGAACTCTTTCTGTAGGTCATGGATTGAGTCTGAGTGCTAGGTAAGCATCTGTTCTTTTTCTTCAAATCTTTTTTCCATTTACACCACAAGTATTCAGTTTTGAGTCAATAACGTTTAACTTGTATCAGCTGTAAGGGATCTCTGAATTCCCTGTCCCTGTACTTCCATTAGCACGCATTCTGACCATGCCTACTTTTTACTCTGGGTGGCTGCACGTCAGTGAACTGCCAGATTGTTCAGAGGAAGGTTTCCCGCCATAGGAAAGCTTTGCAGGCGTCTTATATTTGTTCTTACCCTGTAGTATTCACTCTGCATGCACAGGTTGCCTCTCTCTAATTCACCAGCAATGTTTTTAGGTGTAATTTTAGACGGTTTACATACTTTTTTTTTTTTCCGGCTGTGTTAATATAAGTGCTCATGGAATTGAGTGAGTGTCAGTGTTTTCATGCTGCCATCATCACCAGAAGTCATTCTGTGTTCTTTACTTAATGACAGAAAAGGCTATGGCCATTAAGCCCAGCTTGAATACCCCCCCCCCCAAAAAAAAAAAAATTGAATGGCAGCACTATTCATCAAAACATGTACAACTACAGCAAGCCCTGGCAGAGCAGCAGCAGAACAATGTCTCTGCTAAGTGAAAGAGTAAAATGGGGGATTAGAGTCCCTCCACTGACTATTTGTAGGAGATTGGATGTACTTTGTGGATCTCTAGGATGCATACATGAATGTCAAGATCCCCAAGGAATCCAGAGGGTTTTTTCTCTTCTGGGTAGGATAAGGTCCCTACCATTTCTGGACTCCATTTGGTCTGACCTCAGCCTCAGTGCTTTTGACCAGATTTAGGAAGCTGAACTTTTCCTTGTATGGACAAAAAAGCTCCTAGCCGCAGATCTGTTAAGAACTTGGTATCTATTTAGGAATAACTGCTGAAGTTGTTGCACTTCTTTTGAGTAAGTGTGAACCTTGCAAAGCTCTATATAAACCTATAATAGCTGCTGCCGCTCAGTTTCATTGGCTGCAATCTGGATGCCTTTTTAAGCATTTAAAAATTCTCTTCCACTGGGTTGTATATAGTCTTCAAAACAAAGTTTCAGTATTAGTGGACTCTCAGCAAATATCTACCCGTGGTTGTTTCAAGGCAATGGTTCAGCGGATGTCATCTTACTTTTGGGCAAGCTCAGCTGCTGCCTTCTGCTTCCTGTTGAACTTTCTCCTCACTTTTGTGGCTTGGAAGCTTTTCCATTGCTGGGCTCTAGCCTTATTGGGATCTTTGCCTCTTCAACTAAAGCTAAGTACAACTTCTTTTCTCTAATCCCTCTGCCTGGGAGAGTAAGTTCTTGGACCACTGTTCTGTAGAAATGGCCGCCTGAATTCGTTTACATTTTTTCACATTTCCTTATATGATGAGGCTTGTACAGGGGACGGACACCACCAAAAAATCAGTCTTGTAGCCCCATATTGGCCTTCAGATCTATAACTTCCCATGCTTCCATTTAATTTTCCAGAGCAGCCATTACTAACACTACTATTACCTGTAGGGACTTTCTTGGGTCACCTATCAGAACATTGTCACTTTGGTTAACCACATGGTTTGCCTTGGATCTACCTTATAAACTTGAACATGTGCTGCTCTAGTTTCACCAAATTGCTCAACTTGCTGTATACTTGTGATGGGCAGAAAAAAAAACAAAAAACTTGGTCATAGACTTTGAAAAACACTTTAGGCAGTTGGATTACTGACTGTGTCTGGCTTTTGTAATTCCAGTAAAATAAGCCTTTTCCTTCTAATCCAAAGCCTGGTTCTACAAGAGCAGTTGCTGTAGTCTTGATGCTTTTCTAAAATACAACTCTGGATAATATTTGTGCAGCAACTGCCTGTCTTTGGCAGTGTAAGCTAGCTGTGATACTCAGGACACTGTTAGAAGTGGTACACATAAAATACACATGATGACTGGCGTGAGACGTGCTGCTGTTACCGAGTATGGATTTCCTCCTACCAGATATAGAAGCTATGTACTTTATTATAGTAGTAACTTTTGAAAAAACGATCCGTCAACCTCCATGTCCCGTCTTCCTTCAGGTGTAGTAGGTCTCTACAGCCATGGCAGTATTTATCTGCTTTATACACCTCACCACAGATTTAAAGGGGCGTGTCAAAGAGAGATACTGCCAGCACAGCTGGCTGGGATTTTGTAAATACAGTAGACTCCCTCTTATCCAGTCTCTCTTTAACTGGCCATCAAATTTCTGCCTTAGTCTTAGCAAAAGACAACAGAGAAGAACAACACTTCTTCCTCCTCTGGGCTAAATAATGACAGAGATTTGAGTTTTAGACTTGATTAGAAAAATGTATACCAACACAAATCCTGTTCTAGTTGATTTATATCCTATGGATATTATTTTGGATGCTTTTTCTGATTAACTAGCCATTCATTTATCCAGCCTAAGGTCTGGTCCCAGCGAGACCGGATAAGAGGGAGTCTACTGTAATTATGTGATTTGTGAATATCAACATTATTTATATAAGGTGCTTTTGTTACAAATGTGTTAGAACTGTATGTCATGTGTATATCAAACTAGGTTTGTACAGATGTGTGTTGAAAAGGTTTTTGCAAAGTTCTTGAAATGTATTCACAGTGTGCCCTACTGTAAAAGAACAGAAATGTACATGCAGTATTGTAACTGTTTAAATGTATAGATTTTAACAATGGAAACTGGAATACATGAGGTTAACTTCAGAAAAGTAGCTGAAATTAAATTATTTTATGGCAGCTAGAGACAGAATGCCTGTGCTAGGGAACTTTCTGTATTTTCATTAGTGTGAAGTAATTACTAGTCTTGAAAGCGTGAAGAAATGCAATTGTTTTACGACTTCCAGCATCTACCAGAGATCTGAGGTCTGTGTATTTTCACAGGAAGATGCTAAATACTGCTAGCTTCCAGTAGTGAGGGTTTCACCTGGGATGGAGTCAGATGACAAGAAATGATGTCATTCTGCAGGCTATCCCAGCAGTAATATTTGAGAGATTAATTTGAGAACACTCTGAGAGAGGGAGCATTCTGTATTCTGTCTTGGACCTGACAGCAACAACAATAAGATAAATTCACCACATCTGCCGTGCTCTTAAGTAAGGTAACTAGGGTATAGTAACTCTCTTAGATACTGTCAAGAATATAGCAAAACTTAGTTTAGCTATTTTTCATTTGTTTGAGACTATTGTGCAATGTTGTTTTTAAATATTTCCTGTGATTTTGAGCTCTGATGTCACTGAATATATAAGGAGTACTTTCTTGTTCTTATTTATTATTAAATATATTTAATCCTTTCATTGTGTCTTATCTTTGTGAGACATATTTAAGTTTTGAGAGTACTTGCCTGTTTGGTGATGCTGTATGGGTTACTCCTAATAGCCTTGTCTTGGTCAAACTACCATTTGTGTTGATATTAATATTGCGCAGTAAGATTGGAGACCCTTTGTTTAAGACCCTTAAAGTAGTTGATCAGGAGTTGGCTGGTGGTAGTGATAACTACTTTATATTATGGGCAAAAGGGGGCATACCTAGTAAACCTGTGCCAGCCTTTCCCAGGTGTGTGTTTGTGTCTGTATAAACCAAAGCGTGTGTATCAGCTACCTGAGCAAGGATACGAAGCACTGGTTGGACAGAGAGGGTGCTGGAGGTTTTGGATTGGCCACTCAACTGAGATCTCAACCTAATAGCTGTGCCATTGGAGAGTCTTACTGGGGATCTGGAGAAAGAGGGAGAATCCAGCCCCAGACTGACTGTGGCCTCTGTGTGCTCTTAAGAGAAATTGCACTTGATGCAGAGAGCTGCAGCTGGATACTATGTGTACTTGTCATCCTCCCAGTGTACATCCTCCACTGTTGCCAGTGGTGAGGATTGAGGCTCCTTGATTACTAGTCCAGTGGTGAGGTGTCACAAGGAGAATAGCATTGGAGTGCGTCATAGGATAGGAGGACCATGGTAGCCAGGTTGTGTGCTAAGGGATCCTATCAAGCGTCTCACTGCCAACTTTTGTACTGTTGTTAACCAGGTGTGAATCATCTCTCTCAAATCTGTTGTTATGGTAAGCACACAACTTTTATGTATAAAATTGCATTTATTTGACTCATGGAGACAATGCTGTTTACCTAGGACGACTTCACTCTGAGTTGGTCTGTTTTGCAGCTTGTGCTGAAGTCTGCCGCCTGGCTACTGTGTTAGTCCTGTGCTTTGGAATTTGCACTGATTTTTATTCTGCTACAATAACAGAAGTAATTATGCTTCAGTTTCTGTCTTATGCATTCACTTTGTGTTCTTATTCAATAGATAGTTCATTTTTATAGCTTTGCTTGTGTGTTTTGTTTTTCTTTCATTTTTATTGATTGTTTTTGTTATTTTGATATTTTTAACATTGTTCTTAGTGCTTTGGAACTGTAGCAGTTGAAGAATAGAACTGAGAAATTTAATTTTCGTCTCTTGAAAGATCTCCTAGAATGGGTGTTGAAAATGTGGGTCCTTAGTGGTGAAAATAGCAATGTTATGAGCAAGCATTTAAAAGCGTAATCACAGACTCATCAGTTTTTGTCAAAATATTTTAAACTTTTTATGGTATTTTAATGAAACCTGTTTATGAATCTCCTTCATTACCTCTGGTATTGTTTTTGTGCATTTACAGTTTACAGCATGATGACTACATTTGCTGATTTTTGTCTTATGTAATTTTTTTAAATACCTTTAGACACAGATGCACATATTAGTAGAAAAGACAACAAACCACATTAGCATATTTTTCATTCTCATGTATTTAAGATACATTACATATTTTCTTTTTCTTCCATAATTATCATTCACTCAATTACATATGTTGTTCAATTCCTGCCTCTCCTTAAACCTCACTCCTTCTCCTGAACATTACTATGAGTGTATTTCTGACAAATTCCATTTTTTTCTGTGTAATATGCCTCTTTCGTTTTCTAAAGATACCACCTCCAGTTCTTTTTATATTCTTTACAATATTTTCTACTTCAGTTACAGTTGGTTTTGATTTTGTAGTAATTGCTTTTTGGCAACCAATGCCATTAAACTTAGTTAGGCCTTAGTATGTGTAGGCAATTCAGATCATGTGCCCTAGTTTAGTTATAGCTGTTTGCTGTCCCAACATTTCTGACAAGAGTACTTTGAGGGAATTTTTAAAATCTGCCAACTCTTTAGACTCCCAAAAAATGTTCCCAGTTACTTCTGTCCTATAGTCATACCTCCAGAATTTGCTATCTGCCTGAGGAAAATTTCTATGAAATCTGGGTTATAAAAATGCATACAGAAGCACTTCCAAGCAGAAATCTGTAACCGTCTGACCCTCGTTGCATACTTGGAGCCATACAGATGCTATCCAATTGTTCCCTTGTAAATTGCCTTTCCAGTCTCTCTTCCCCCATCTTTTCTAACTTTTTCTGATTTGATTCTTTCATTATCATGCAGTATTTTACATGGCCTACGGAGTATTCATTTTATAACAGAAGCGTCTCTTCTAGACGTGGCTAAAAGCAGTATCAAAGCTGGTCTTCACTTTGCACTCCTTTATCCTTTTTTTTTTGCCTATACCTTGATATCAGTCTGTGGTAGGGAAGGCAGTCTCTAACCTGCAGTTAAAACTTCTGCTTGGCTTCATCCCACTCTTATTACCTTTCCCTCTCTAGTTATGTACTCCCAGTAACTTGGTTCCCTTGCCATTTCCTACAGTACATTCCAGCACTCCCTTGTCTATTTTCTATATCCCTTTTGGCAAAATCTCCTTTTTGCATTCCCATGTTGTCTTAGTTCTTTAAATACTTCCTGCTGCCTTATGAATACATTATTTGTATGGTGGCCATTACAATGCTTTATGCTAGTTCATGAATATAGTGTTATGTATAGTTGTTAATTTCTTCAAACACCTGCATCCAAAATTCTCCTTTCTCTCTCTCTCAAATTACCCCCTATTTCATAATCACCCAGTTCCACTTTGATTTATAACCTTCTGCATGTGTTATGTATATGAACATTAACTAGTTAGCTCTTAATTATCCATTCAAGTCAGGCAGTCCAAAGCCACCATGTTTTATGGAGAAGATCAACTTATCCCATTTAACTCCCCCCCCCCCAAAATTCCTTCAACTCTGTATTGATTATTGTCCATGGCTACTTCTCTGGTTGATAAAAATATGCCTGTCATGTATATAAAACTAAAGGGACTAAAAACGTTTTCACTGCTTTTATCTCTTTAATCAAGAGCTGCCAGTTTCTTAGTTCTTGTCTTTTCCCATGTATCCTTAGTTGCCATAACAGACACCTTTTTTAATCCATACACCTAAATACTTCATCTTATTGTTATTCATGAGTGGGTACAAAGTTTACCACAATAGCCTTAGTTTTTATCTTGGATTTTACATTCTGAAAAGTTCAGAGAAGACTAAGGCAGTCGAAAAGGAAACCACAAAGCAGCGTTTTAATAAATCCAAGTAAAACAGAGAATGGTTAAGCGCTTTCTTCTGTCAAATCAGACATCTTCAGAACTACCCATATTAAACTCAAAAGTTCTACTTAAAAACATTCAAAGAAACACACTCCTCGACAACAACCAATGCATTTAAAGAAACATGCTTACAGTAAATACATGTGAAGAATTGAGATAATTTGAAAATAGTTAAAAATAGTTAAAAACAATTACATATCAAAATGTTTTAACTTTATTCCGCTTCTAAGGTTGGTGCTGAAGACATTTATTTGGACCTAAGATTGTTTTGTAGGAAAATGAACTTTAGTGTGATGTTTAATGGAAATATGCAACCTACTACGATTAGGAATGGATTTAAATGTATTAGTACTTTTATCCCACCACAACATCCCCTTATTAATGTTTTTGAAAGACAATGTGAACGTGACATTAGAACAGTTTTGAATACAAACACAACTAGATATTTTAATCTATCAGCAAATGAAGTTCACTTGTTGAATGAATTAAAACGTAACACTCATCATTCTCTTTCGGCTTTTCCCGTTAGGGGTCGCCACAGCGGATCATCTCTTTCCATTTCTTCCTATCCTCTGCATCTTGCTCTGTCACACCAACCGCCTGCATGTCCTCTCTCACCACGTCCATAAACCTTATCTTAGGCCTTCCTCTATTCCTCTTACCTGGCAGCTCCATCCTTAGCATCTTTTTCCCAATATACCCATCATCCCTCCTCAGCACATGTCCAAACCAACGCAATCTCGTCTCTCTTGCTTTGTCTCCAAACTGTCCAACATGAGCTGACCCTCTAATATACCGATTCCTAATCCTATCCATCCTAGTCAAACCGATTGCAAATCTTAACATCTTTAACTCTGCCACATCCAGCTCTGACTCCTGCCTTTTTGTCAATGCCACTGTCTCCAACCCATATAACATAGCTGGTCTCACTACTCTCTTGTAGACCTTCCCTTTCACTCTTACGGATACCCGTCTGTCACAAATCACTCCTGACACTCTTCTCCACCCATTCCACCCTGCCTGTACTCTCTTCTTCACTTCTCTTCCACATTCACCATTACTCTGAACTGTTGATCCCAAGTACTTAAACTCGTCCACCTTTACCAACTCTACTCCCTGCATCCTCACCATTCCTCTACCCTCCCTCTCATTTACACACATATATTCTGTCTTAGCCCTGCTGACCCTCATTCCTCTGCTCTCTAGAGCATATCTCCACCTCTCCAGAGTCTCCTCAACCTGATTCCTACTCTCACTACAGATCACAATGTCATCTGCAAACATCATAGTCCACGGGGCCTCCTGTCTGATCTCATCTGTCAACCTGTCCATCACCACTGCAAATAAGAAAGGACTCAGAGCTGATCCTTGATGTAATCCCACCTCCACCTTAAACGGATCTGTCACTCCCACTGCAGTCCTCACCACTGTCACACTACCCTCGTACATATCCTGTACCACTCTTACGTACTTCTCTGCCACTCCCGACTTCCTCATACAATACCACAACTCTTCTCTAGGCACCCTGTCATATGCTTTCTCCAAGTCTACAAAGACGCAATGCAACTCCTTCTGACCTTCTCTGTATTTCTCCATCAACACTCTCAGAGCAAACATTGCATCTGTAGTGCTCTTTCCTGGCATGAAACCATACTGCTGATCACTAATCATCACCTCCCTTCTTAACCTTGCTTCCACTACTCTTTCCCATAACTTCAAGCTGTGACTAATCAGTTTTATCCCTCTGTAGTTACTGCAGCTCTGCACATCACCCTTATTCTTAAAGATAGGTACCAAAACACTTTTCTCCACTCCTCAGGCATCCTCTGACTTTCCAAAATTTCATTAAACAATCTAGTTAGAAATTCCACTGCCATTTCTCCTAAGCACCTCCATGCTTCCATTGGTATGTCATCTGGGCCAACAGCCTTTCCATTCTTCATCCTCTTCATAGCTGCCCTTACTTCCTCCTTGCTAATCTGTTTCACTTCCTGATTCACTATCCCACATCATCCAACCTTCTCTCTCTCATTCTCTTCATTCATCAGCCTCTCAAAATACTCTTTCCATCTACTCAACACACTCTCCTCTCTTGTGAGTACCTTTCCCTCACTATCCTTTATCACCCTTACATGCTGCACATCTTTCCCAGCTCTGTCCCTCTGTCTAGCTAATCGGTACAGGTCCTTTTCTCCCTCTTTAGTGTCCAATCTCTCGTACAACTCTCCATATGCCCTATCCTTAGCTTTTGCTAAAGTTATTACTGTGAACTTCATCAGAAAAAGTTACACTTGATCCTACTCCTTCCTTTTATATTAAACTAATGCAAATAGGAAATGACATCATATAATTATCAATTAGTACTTGTAATCTTAAAAATATAATGTATTATATACATATTCTAAAATGACTTAACTATACATGTAAACTTAAATTCATCTATGTGTTAAAAAACATTTTAAATGTATAACTTCATTTAATCCAGGTGCTTTGTCCGCACCCAGCAGTAATTGCCAAAACGCTTCTTTACATTCAAGTGTGCTGTTTAAATCTCCAGCAAACAAAACCTTATCAACACTTTCCAATACAGAAAATTCAAGCTTTTTAAATTCCTGACATAATAGTGCATGCCTAGCTAATGAATTTGTTCTATCCTTCTTTTTAATGGCCAAATTATGTTCATATATTCTATGTTTTAAACTTCTTTTTGTTTTTCCTATGTAATAACTTTCACGACACACAGGTAGCTATATAAACAACATAATCACTGTTACAGTTGTAATAATTTTTTGCCCAGAATGTTTCATTTAAATGACTTATGGTGACAAAAGAACAATTACAGATAAACCTACATTGTTTGCAGTTTCTACAACTATAAGTACCCTTTTTGGTAGTACATGTAGAAATATTACCAGTGGTCTTATTCTTTCCTGATTCTAACATGTACTTGATGTTGGTTACTTTTTTATACGTAAATCTGGGTGCCAATCCCAAAATTGCCACTGACTCCTTATTCCCAAGAATTATTCTGCAGTTGTTCTCTATTACATGTTTAATATGTCACGTTTCACTAACTATAGGTATGGGAAATGCTATCTCATATTTATTAACTTCATTTTCCAATATACCTATATTTTTATCATTCACTGGGCCAACCATGACATCATTAGAAAAGATAGAAAGTGAAGTCATAACATTAAGAAGGGGGGGGTTGCTACACCTATTTTGCATTCTAATGATGTGAATTGCATTTATTGTTTAGTGCAGCATTTTTTAAGTTGTTTGACTACTTATAGATACCTGGACGATTTGTTTTTTATCTGGACAGGGACACAAGATGATTTGGACAAATTTGTTAGTTTCATGCAGGAGGGTACTGATTTTCTGAGATTTTCTTATGTGGCAGATAATGCTAGTATTAACTATTTGGACATCAATTTTTCTAAACAAAGTGATGGCACTTTAAAAACTAGAATATATAGGAAGCCAACATTTTGTAATGCTTATTTATATTTTACTAGTTGCCATCCTATGCACGGGAAAAAAGGCATTGTGAGAAGCCAATTGATCCTGGTTTCTAGACTGACATCTGATAATGGGGATTGCCTGAGAGAATTTAATTTTGTGAAGGACATGTTTAAGGAGAAGGGGTATCCACCTGACCTCTTGGACTCCATAGGCAATGAATTTTGGATGGGTAGACAAAACAAATATGCTCCCATATCAAGTTTGGGCTTGGCCATCAAGTTAATTTACAAAGTTTGGATACTACTAGGGAAATTGAACCATTTAAGGTCAACAATATGGTTATGCATTATACAGTAGAAGCTAGATGTTTTGAAAAAAATATTTCTAACAACTGGAATTTATTATAAGCTGGTAGTGACATTTGTCATTTATTTATTTCCAGACCGACTTTTACTTATAAAAATAGAAGTAATTTTAAGGTGATATTGGAACATACTGGGTGCACATATGGGGTCCCCACTACAAGAAAATGCGAACATTGCACATATTGTACATATATTAATGTTAACAAAGATGGTGAGGTGCTCAATAAGAACAAAACATGGAATGTGGGTACATTTGTAAACTGCAACACAAAAATAATTATTTATTTAGCTACCTGTTGCTCATGCAGTGCATTTTATATTGGTAAAACCAATAATTCCCTTAAACAAAGGATTTATCAACATATTTATAGCATTAGAAGAAGGGATAATAAAAGTGCACTTGTTCGACATTCATTATATTTATCAACATATTTATAGCATTAGAAGAAGGGATAATAAAAGTGCACTTGTTCGACATTCATTATATTGTTTAAACTTTGTTTGTGTTTTTAATTTTGGAACAGTAGGTTTTGCATGCTACTGGTGGAGATAGGGAAAATGAATTACTTAGGAAGGAAATGAAATGGCAGCTTAAATTTGATGCTGCATATCCACCAGGGTTAAATGACAATATTTCTATTTCTAGTGAATTTAAGAGAAGGGCTTTGGAAATTTAATTGTTTAACTATTTTCAAATTATCGTAATTCTTCACATGTATTTATTTATTGTAAGCATGTTTCTTTAAATGCATTGGTTGTTTTTGAGGGGTGTGTTTCTTTGAATGTTTTCAAATAGAACTTTGAGTTTAATATGGGTGGTTCTGAAGATGTCTGATTTGACAGACAAAAGCGCTGAACTATTCTGTTTTTTACTTGGATTTATTAAAACGCTGCCTTTTGGTTTCCTTTTGGACTGACTTGGTTTTCTTTGGATTTGTTTGGTGTATACCTGGTCAAGCACTGGTAGAATTATTTTGGACATTCTGAAAAGTCTTAAACTGTCTCGGTGTTATATAACACCAAAATGTCATCCTTTGGATTTATCAAGCACAAAATATCATATGCAGATAGACCATTCTTGATTACCATACCATTTTGTATCCTTATATTTTTGAGCCCTTAATATTCTTTGCCAGTGGCTCTATATATAACATAAGGGAAAGGGGACAACCCTCTCGGGTTCCTCTGTTCAAACACAGCTTGTTGGAGAGGACTTAATTCTTGTCTCTGACCCTTCTTATGTCCTCCTAGTTAATCCTGTTATTCTGTCACAGAATGCAAATGCTTCCATTATGCTACTCGCACAGTCCCAGGTGTCTCTATCGAATGCTTTTTCTGTGTCAAGACTTGTGAATAATAGACAGTTTTTATTTTGCATTCTGCTTCCCTTTGGATAATATTTTGTCAAAATGTTTGCCTACCCTCCAAAAAAACACCGTTTCATGTACCATCAATTTTGGGAACACCTTTGCTGTTCTCTTAGCTGATATAGACATAAACCAGTTTAATGCTTTGATTGTAAATTGAAATGGTTCTATATGAAGCTGGGTCTGAAGGGTTTTTACCCTTTTTGCTTAACGCAGCAACCACAGCTTTCTTCCCAGATGCTGCTGCTTCCAGCCCTTTTCAAAATATTTAAAGAAAAACTATTGCCTTATCCTGCAGTTTAACTCAACTCTTAGGTTGCTTTTTTCCCCTACAGTATAATTCCACTACTGTGTAGGTACTTGAAACCTGATTGTACTTTATAAAACTTTCATTTCCTCACTTTGGTATCAAAGGAAGGGAAAGACCACCCACTTTAAGCTTAACTTCTGACATAAGTTGCTGAATAATTTGTCTACACTTACATGACATACCACAGACAGAGATATCTGTACTCAGGAGCTTGGGCTGCTAAGTACAAGACAGAGATGTGTGACACGCCATTGCCTTTATTGCAGAGAGGGAGAGAACTTAAACTGATTCACAGCTGCTTCCAATGTAGCCATGGCTTTCAGAGCAAAACAGAGCAATTAGATCAGTCAGTGGTTCAAAGGCTGTTGTCACCTCTTGACAAATTTACACACGCAGCATTACAGTATTGAAATGCTGAGCTTTAAACTTTAAATGTTTGTTTATACTACTTTACACTTTAAAATGACTTGATGTAGTTTCAAAGATGTCTGTAACATTTAGAAAAAATCTGAAAATATTTTTTCTTGTAGATCTTGTAAAGTAGCAGCACATTTACCAAAATGTAGGGGAGGGGCTGTAAATTCATCTTGGACTGCAAAAAGATGCTTTGAGCAAAGGCCTGCAATTTTTAGCAACTGTTTTGGTTGCAGCGGTGTAATTCCTTAGTATAATGTAAAACAAGCCCTTAGACACACACAGATGAGGGCCATTCAAGAAATAAAAGAAGCAGTCCTGTTACAGATTGCATATAACATGACAGTGACGTACACTAATACCATTATATATCAATGGAATGGGAATACACCACTACTGTCTTATGTATGGCATGACTCATAAAGCAGACTTGAAATGGATTATGGGAAAGAGAAATGCTTGAAGAAAAATAAGATCTCATTGATATGTCAGTCCTTATTGACAGCCATTTTGCAGGAAAACATATTAAAATTCTGTAAGTAGCAGTGATTTTGATATGTTAAAATAACTCGGAAAACAGAGACATAATGGGAAAATATTTTTAATTCTAAGGTGGAATTTTCCTTTAAATTGTTATTGCTGTGCCTTATCCTCTTACCTGCTTTAAATAAATTTTTTTTTTTTCGTAAGTCACTACTCATCGTTTACAGTATGTATGTGACTGATTCTGTTGATACTTTTTCACTGGTACTGTGTTGAGAAGGTTTGCCTGGCTGCGTTCTCAAAACCTTCCAGAAGATGTGGAAAGTGAGATGTTAAATTCTTCTGTGACTAACTACAGATATAGTTCTTGAACCTCTGATGCAAATGTGATGAGAAGTGTTAATGAGAGGAGTAAGTGGATACAAGAAATCTCTTAAGATTTGTCAGACTTTAATTTTCCAAGGGATTTTCCATCTCCTCATCCAATTTTGGCAAAAAAAAAGTAGAATAAGCAACCTCTACAAAATACAGGTGAACAGACATTTAAGAATAAATGGGAAGGGGGTTCCAAAAAGAAGTCTTGACCTTCCCAAAACCAAGGACAGTCCAAGAAGTCTGAATGACTACTTGGGAGATGTTATGACCCGCCCACAATCTTGGCCCCCTTTTTCTTCCGGAAAGTCTGAATTGTCTTTGGCAACAGATTTGTTTCAGACAAGTGGAATTTAAAACTCGTTCATGAATGTTGCAGATGGCAGTGAGAGGAAATTTCTCCTTTCCAGGAGGTCATCCCTCATCCCCCAGATCAGACTGTTGTTATCACAATTTTTTCCTCACATTCTGTCCCAAGGAGTAACCAGTTCTTCCTTTCCAGGTGGGGAAGGGTTTTTATTCTGGAGAGGTCCTAGTGCCAAAGAAAGAAAATGCTTTGAGACCAGTTCTGGATCTTTCTTTCCTAAACCTGTTTGTGATAGTTCCCAGATTCAAAACAATGTCATTTAACAATGCATTACCTGATGTTAAGTTGTCAATCTCGCCTTCATTCTTGCTGGATGGGTTCGGAGCCGATCCTCGGCTCCGACTCGGCACTTGCTTTAGCTCGAGAACTCCTTTTACCAGCTCGAGGCAACCCTATATCCCATGATGCAAGGCGGAACTACCCCAGATCTCGTTTGCCGCTTAGCGAAAGAGGTCTCCTTTGCCAGCTGAGGTAAGTTTTTTCTTGTGAAATAAGAAAAAGTGTAGTTAGGGGTTTAATTTTCCCTTTTAGTGTCAGTTTAGTCTGTAGTTAGTTACAGCCCACCCTATTCCCTTGTTTTTAAACCTTTTATAATTCTTTATCTAAAGTTTTTTTAGTCATGCCTAATTCCCCATTGGTTATTCCCTTCCTGTGTGTTTGTGTAAGGGATTAATTTGTGTGTTTGTTGGGATTGTTTGTGTTTCCATCCTCCTAGGATGTCAAAAGATGGCAAGGTCTCAGGCTTCAAGAAGTGTGACCAGTGCTGTCAGAAAATGTCTCTGACAGACGGTCACACTTCTTGTGTTTATTGCCTGGGGCCTTTGCACCTGCAGGACTCCTGTGCTTTATGTCATGCTTTTAGCCAGAGAGTCCTGCAGGAAAGGAGGAATAAACTCATCCTCCGAGGCTTACTTAAGCCAGAAGGTTGTCCTCCTAAATTAGGGTCAGGAAAACCTCCTAAACCACCGAAGGCTCAGGCTACAGTGTCCAAGCCTCCTTCGGTGGCTCCGGCTCCGTCGGGGCCGATATCGGCTCCGGCTGGGGCCGATACATCTTCTTTGAAAGTAGTGGGTTCGGCGCCGGCCGGCTCCGACACCCTGACTACTGTGGCCTTGTTGGCTCCGGCTGGAGCCGACACTTTATCCAGCATCGGAGCCGAGATATCCTCGGCTTCATCTGGGGTTCAAGGGACTTCGGCTCCGATGGCTTCGACCCGTAAGAGATCCCGGTCCCCTTCTATACTGAGTATCCACTCGGCTCCGGGGTCTCCTCTTTTGTCGGAGCGGAGCCATCGGAGCCGATCTTCGAGATCTTCCAAGCTGTCTGACCACGATTTAGAGAGGGTGGTAAGCAGGCTGTTGAAGTCTCAGGCACTGGCCCAAATGCTCCATAGCCCGTCTCAACAGACTTCGGCTATAGCCCCAATCCTTGAACTTCCTTCTCCGACTCCACATCGCAGTTCGGAGCCGGAGCTTCTCGGGACAGCGACTGTTTTGATGCCGGAGCCGATACATCCTTCGGCTCCGTCGTCCTCGGCTCCGATCTCCTCCTTGAGACCTTCCTTGGAGGGATCCGGTCGTTGGGTTTCCACTGTCGGCTCCGAGGGGGCTAGTGGCATCGGACCCTTGTCCGACCCCGCTCTCCCTCTCGGGGCTTCGGCCTTGGTAAGCTCGGCGCCGACATCAGCCTCGGAGCCTTCTCTCTCTTTGGAGCCGGCCATTCCTGTTTCTTCTGAGCGGGTGTGTTCCGGCCTCCCGGGGAGAGGAGCCTTTGAGGTGATGAGGAGTGTCCTGGCCTCTGAGCCTGGTCAACGGTCCATCCCTCTAGCACCTCCCTCTTCAGTGCCTGCAGATGCCTCTTGCCAGCCTCTTGCTCACAGGCCCAGGGATCCATCGCCCCAGGTTTCCCCACTGGGAATTTCCTCCTCTTCCGAGGTTTCTCCTGATCCTGCAGGGGAACCCCCTCGGAAGAGGACGTGTAAGAGGAAACACACAGACTCCCCTGAGTCTACTACATCTGATACCGACTTAGATGAGTCGGAGCGTTCCCCACGGTCCCCCTCTGAGGATGTCTCCTTTTCAGACATCCTTGAGCTCCTCAAACAGAGGGGGAATTGGCCCTCCATTGATCCTTCCGAGGATGAGTCTGTATACCTGGAGGCTTTTGGATCCCAACCCTCCACCTCCTGGGTGTCTCCGCCTTTCGACCCACTTATGCAGGTAGTGGCTCGTAAGGCGTGGGCGGCTCCAGATTCTGTGGAACCTGTCCCCAGAAGACCATCCAAATTCATTACAGCCCCTTCGGACAAACAGTTCCTTTCCAAGGGTGTCTCGGTGGATGCTATGGTGGTGGCGGCTGCCACTAAGAAGGAACTGGCGGATCCTTCAGTACCTGTCCATCCTCCTAATAAGGACTCTAGGACCATGGACAGGTATGGAAAGCGGATGTTTTCTTCAGCGACCTTTGCTATGCGTTCCCTGAATTATCTTTGTCACTTCACCAGGCTTCAACGAGATATTCTCAAGGAACTGGGAGCAGTAGTCCAGGATCCTTCTGCTGCTGGGGCTCAGGAAAAGATTGCCTCGCAGCTTGCTATCCTGAATTCCATATCTAACTCCTCCATGCGGCTCATATCCTATGCGGCCGATGGAGCGAGCAGGGCCGCAGGCACAGGAGTTGCTCTTAGACGCCAAGCCTGGATGCGGCTTTGTAATTTTGCGGACCCCTTTAAGGCGTCCTTCACTAATACCCCCTTTGATGGTTCGGCTTTGTTCAGACCTCAGGTGAGGGATACCTTAACCAGGTGTGAGCAGGACGGTAAAACTCTTTCTGCCGTTGGAGTCCAGTTTTCCACTCCTTCTAGACCATACCCCAAGGGTCAGAAGGGGGGGAAGATGTGGTTCCGTAAAGCCCAAGGAGCTACACCGGACACACGTGGTCAGTTTACCCCCAGAGGCAGAGGGGGTAACAATAATAGACACCGCCCTAGAGGCAGGGGGGGGGGTCCTCAGAACCAGGGCAACAGGGAGTCTCTTCCTGAGAAGCCCTTTCAGCATCCCTGAGGTGTTGCCCGACTGTCCACCCTTGGAGGCAGTCGGGGGAAGGATTTCGCTGTACCCAGTAGCCTGGCAATCCCTATCTCAAGAAATATGGGTACAGTCGATTATATCCGAGGGTTACAAAATCCCCTTCGAAAGGTTTCCCGTACCTCTTCAATCCCTTCCAGACATCTCACCCGGTCAAAGGGATTTGGCAGAACAGGAGGTTTCAAAGCTCCTAGAAAAAAGAGCCGTCCAGACTGTGCCAGCAGACCAGGTAGGATCCGGCATCTACTTCAGATTCTTTTTGGTCCCCAAAAGGATGGGAGATTGGAGACCAATATTAGACCTGAGCAATCTGAACAGATTTGTCAAGAAGGCAAGATTCCGGATGGTCACGCTTCAGTCCATTCTGCCCTTTCTGGGCAAAGACAACTGGATGTGCTCTATAGACCTTCAGGATGCGTACTATCACATAAAGATTCACAGAGGCACCACAAGGTTTCTCCGCTTTCGACTAGGGACCAGTCATTACCAATTCAGAGCCCTGCCCTTTGGCCTCACTTCAGCCCCAGAGTGTTTACCAAATGCATGGCAGTGGTCACAGCTCATCTGAGTCGTCGAGGATTCCAGGTGTTTCCCTATTTGGACGACTGGCTCCTCTCCGCCACCACCAAGTGTCAGCTCCTTCAGTCCAGAGACTACACTCTACAGCTTTGCAGGAGTTTGGGAATCTCAGTAAACTTCGAAAAATCTTCTCTGCTGCCTTGCCAATCTATCACCTTTATAGGCGCAGAATTAAACACCATCAAAATGTTAGCCAGACTAACAGATCAAAGAATTCTGGACATCCAAAAATTTGTTCGGCTTCTTTTGCAAAGCAACAAGATCAAAGCCAGATTTATACTGAAGGTTCTAGGTCTTATGGCTGCGGCCATTGTTCTTCTACCTCTGGCTCGCTTCCACATGCGTCTTCTGCAGTGGATGCTATTCACGCAGTGGTCGTACCACAGTCTCCCGATGAGGCACGAAATCTTGGTAACACAGTCGTGCCGAGCTCATCTGAACTGGTGGATATCTTCCCTTCTTCTTCATCAGGGCCGACCCTTTATTCCCCCTCCTCCAGTTGCCACAGTCACTACGGATGCCTCTCTGATCGGGTGGGGGGGGGCATTATCAGGGCAGGATGGTCCACGGGACGTGGCAACCCATAGAATACCATCTGCACATAAATGTTCTGGAGATGAGAGCAGTGCTTTTAACGTTGCAAGCCCTCAACGACTTTCTTCCCACGGGGACTATTGCAGTACAGACGGACAACATGTCCGTGGTCTGGTACATCAACAAGCAGGGCGGGACCAGGTCCTATCCGTTATGTCGAGAAGCTCTCAGACTTTGGCAGTGGGCAATCTCTTCTCAGCGGTTTCTGATAGCAACGCACATCCCCGGCAGGACCAACCTATTAGCGGACAGGCTGAGCAGATCCATTCTGATGCCTCACGAGTGGTCTCTCAATCAATCTGTAGTGGATCAGATTTTTCTGAAGTGGGGCACTCCTTGTTGCGATCTTTTTGCTACTCCTCAAAACAACAAGTGCCCCGATTTCTTCACTCTCTTTCCCCTTCCAGGCCAACCTCTGAGAGACTCTCTAACCCAGGATTGGCCCCGGGGACTTCTGTACGCTTTTCCTCCTTTTCCCTTGATTCCACAAGTCGTTCAGAAAGCCACCGTTTTGAGAGCCAAGTTGATCCTCATTGCCCCATATTGGCCTCGACAAATTTGGTTTCCGTCTCTGCATCGTCATCTTCTGGTGCAGCCCTGGCATCTGGACCCAGTTCCGGATCTCTTGATCCACCAATCGGGTCAGCAGCACCGGGCCATTCATTCTCTCAACCTCACTGCTTGGTTGCTCCACTTCCTACCCTAGCCAGGCTACCGATGATTTCGGACTCAGTCAGAGACATTTTAGTCTCTTCCTTGAAGTCGTCCACTAGGACTGTATATGCTAGCAAGTGGCGACGTTTTTCGATTTAGGTAATTCTAGAAATATTGACCCCTTTACTGCTCCTGTACATTCGGTTTTAGATTTCCTGGCGGAGGTTTTTCATTCAGGATCCTCGTCATCTACAGTCAAAGTACAACTGGCTGCTATTTCTAAGTATCATGTTGGCCTGCATGACAATAACATTATGTCTCATAGGTTATGCAAGGCCTTTCTCAGAGGAGTTTTCCTCCTAAAACCACCTATAAAGCATCCTCCTCCGCAATGGGATCTGAACTTAATGTTGGCATCCTTGATACTACCTCCCTTGCAACCGTCTGCTTCATGTTCTTTGAAGTTATTGACCTGGAAAACTATATTTTTACTGGCTGTCACTTCTGCAAGAAGGGTTTCCGAGATTCAAGCTCTCTGCATTCGTTCCCTTATTTGGTTTTCATAAGGACAGGGTATCATTAAGAACTAACCCTTCCTTTCTTCCCAAAGTCGTATCTCAAACCAACATTAACCAATCTATAGACCTACCAGTCTTTTTCCCAAACTATTCCGACAGAGCTGAACAGAAACTGCATTTTTTGGATGTCCATCGTCAGCTCAGGTACTATTTGCATAGAACTAAACAATTCAGAAAATCGGACCAATTATTTGTCTCCTATGCAGAAAACAGGATAGGTCTTCCAGTATCTAAAGTGACCTTATCCAGATGGTTGACTTCCACTATTTCCTATGTATACTCTCTCTCAGGGGCAAACAGCTATCTTCTAAGCCTAAAGCACACTCAACCAGGAGTCTATCCACTTCTGCAGCTTTTCAGGATAGACTACCCATTGATACCATTTGTGCAGCAGCTACTTGGGCCATGCCTCATACCTTTGTTTCTCATTACAAGTTGGACTTGGCCTCTAGAGATAGGGCCAGTTTTGGTTCCACAGTTCTCAAGAGTCTGTTCCATTGAGCCACCCGGGATACAGGTGCTAGGGACGCGGTCCCATCCAGCAAGAATGAAGGCGAGATTGACAACTTAACATTTAGAAGTTATGTACCTACCATAATGTTCCATGTTAGTTGTCTTCTCTCGCCTTCTTTCTTGCATCCCTCCCTCCTTCCCCCTGGCCTGGACAGATCTTGGAGAGTTCCTATTAGATTGTTTCCTCCGGTACGTTGTTAGGAGGATCTCTTTTAGGAACCATTGTTTCTAATTCTTTAGGATAGTCTTTAGCAGGGTAAGTTAGCTACCAAACAAGATCTGAGGTAGTTCCGCCTTGCATCATGGGATATAGGGTTGCCTCGAGCTGGTAAAAGGAGTTCTCGAGCTAAAGCAAGTGCCGAGTCGGAGCCGAGGATCGGCTCCGAACCCATCCAGCAAGAAAGAAGGCGAGAGAAGACAACTAACGTGGAACGTTATGGTAGGTACATAACTTCTAATTCTTCCTCTTTCAAGTTTCCTGTCAACACTAGATTTAAAAGATGTTCATTATCACATCATTATTCATTCAAATGTTTCTTAAGGTTTTGTGTGTCACATTTTTTGATTTCTTTCTATTCCTGTGTTGCAGTATTCTTAGTGTGGGATTTACCACCTCAGGCAACCCAAACGTCTGCTCCTATACAAAAGCTTAAGCCTGGCTGTTGTAGGTGCTTGGGACGTCACGCGTAGGGCCATAAACCAGGGACCTTATATGTGACGTCTGCACCCACAGACCTCAGAACCTTTCAGCCGCAGTTGACTGTCACATCAATCGCTTCACTCCTTTACTTGAAGATGTCTAAAGCTAAGTACCCCATTGGGGATTTTGACTTTTTTTTGCTTGAGCTTGGTTTGCTGTACTTACCGTTAGCCAATGTCAATTAAGAAGGGTAAAATCCAATGTGGGCGCCAGATTCCGCATAAGGATACACATGACTGCTGCGTTTTCTGCCTAGGCCGACAGCACGACCATACTGCTTGCTCAATTTTTTAATCTTTTGTACCCAAGACTCCCCGACGCTGTCTGGCCACCCTTAATCTATAGTTAGAAAACCAGAGACTCAAACTTGCGCTCAGGATGGATCCTGAATTGGCCGCTCCGACAGAACCACCAAGGAAAAAGGCCAAGGTTTCCAGGCCTACTTCCTCTGCCTCTCCGCCATCAGACATCCCGCCAGCTTTCGATTTAGGGGTTGAGGGACGTCTGATAGATCCGTCTACTTTGGCTTCCCTTGAGGAACCCACTTGGGAAGTAATGGCCTGCGCGTCCATGGAGATAGCTCTGACGTCAGTCTCCACCGATGTTGAGGGAGAACCAGATATTGTTGGACTGACTGGGGTGCTATTGCCTGAAGCCCCTACCATTTCCTAGGCCCCTGAATCCAGGCCTTTTCCAAAAACTACTCCTTTGAAAAGGAGGCAGAAAACAAAACACCAGACTCCACCTTCTGAAGGAATCGCAGACTGGCAATCCTTCGCCAACTCCTTGATGCAGGCCTTCATGGCGCTTAGGCCCACGGCCTGTCTCAGCCACTTCTCCCCCTATGCGTACTGTCCATGAAGGGGAAAAAGAACAGGAACCTTACTATTCATCCTCAGAGGAATCAATCTCCTATTCTTCTCAAAGTGCCTCTCCACTTCAATACTATTCCCCAGATGAAGAATCCATAGGAGGGACTCTTCACCAGGGGATATCACCTTTGTGGAGACCATCACTAAGATGAAAGAGTACTTTAAATGGGGCACTTCCCAACACAAAGAAGATACTTTGAATTACTCCAAGTGGAATTTCCCTCGCCTTCAGCCATCCCTGCCTACCTTGATGCATTCACCTCAGCATCAAAGAACTCAGACACACAACCACCTTCCCCAAAGAGACCAGACTGATTCTATAAAGTTCCAGATGAACAAAAATTGCTAGTTAAACAACCCCTGGCAGACCCTGCTGTGATTGATTGCTGTATCTCCTGACAAGCAATCAAGACCGATTCCTTCAGCATCTCTTCTGCCTACTCTCAAAGATAGCAGAAGCATGGACAGGATAGGAAAGAAGGTTTATACTTCCTCCACCCATATGAAAAAATATGCCTTGGACTTTATATCACAAGCCTCTAGTCTGCTACCATCCACCACTGACTGCCCTACCAAAACTGAGATAGCATCTAAACTGTCCCTGGCTTCTTAGGTAGCCAGGCATTTCATTAGATGTAGTTATGATGCAGCAGAGGCCTAAGCATGGTCCACAGCTTCTGCATCAGTACTTTACAGATATTCTTGGCTACGTCTCCAACCCCTACCAGAGGATTTCAAGTCAAAAATCCTAGACTCCTTGCTAGACCACAACCTCCTGTTTGGTAAACAGTCTGCTGACCTTTTCAAAAACCTGCTGGAGAAAAGTAAAGAATTTCGAGACATCAAGCACTTAATAGTGTCCCCCATTCCTAAATATTACAGAAATTACTCTGCTAAGACTACCTTTGTCAGGAGCCCCCCCCCCTCCTTTGCTACCCCTTCCTCTTCTAGGCATAGGAGAGGAACCAGGAGGCAAACCACCTCCAGACCAATTGCCTCATAACCTTCTCAAAGATGTCCTTTTCAAAATAGAAGTGGACCCAACCACGTGTGACTGCCTTGTCCAAATCCCCTTGTCAGCCCGCCTCTCCCACTGCCCCCTAATTTGGAAATCTAACACATCAGACCACTGAGTGCTGGCAATAATACAAAACAGATATTTCCTTTCTTGGAAGGAAAAGCTCCCTCCAAGGGGCATTCCTTTTCCCCCAAAAAATCAACTGCATCTCATTCCTCACATACTGCAAGACCTTCTGAACTTAGAACCTGTCCCTTGAGGACAGGAAGGTAAAGGTTTCTACTCAAGAATATTTCTGGTCCCCAAAAAAGATGGGCCTTGGAGACCAATACTAGATCTGTCCTTTCTAAACCTATTCCTAAAAGTTCCATCATTCAGGATGCTATCCCTTCAAACTCTACTCCCACTACTGCCAGTCCAGGCATTTACGGCCACACTAGACCTAAAGGAAGCATACCTCCATATCCCCATAAAACCCTCCCACAGACAATTCTTGTGTTTCACTGTGCCCTGCTCTCACTTTCAGTTTACAGCCTTGCCCTTTGGTTTATCTACTGTACCCAGGGTATTTACAAAATTGATATCCCCAGCTATATATAGCGTTCTGCAGAACCAAAGGTGTCCACATTTATCCTTGCCTAGATGATATCCTCATTCTAGCAAAAACAGAGGACACCCTTCTAAACTATCTGAGGTTCACCACTTTCCTGCTTCAAAGCCTGGGATTCACTCTCAACATCCAAAAATCATGCTTAACCCCCAGCAGGACAAAATCTTTCTGGGCTGCAGGATCATAACAGAGCTGATGTGGGCTTTCCTCCCTCAGGACAAAGTTCTTTCCCTATCTACTCACTTCCAAAGCCTATTACAGGTTCAGCAGATATCTGCAAGACAATTCTTGCAAATCCTGGGGCTAATGGCAGTCACCATCCCTGTGCTGCCTCTAGCCAGAATGCACATGCGAAACTGCAGTGGTACTTGAAAAATGTGTGGTCTCAACACCAGCGTTTCCTAGAGTGCCAAATTACACTGCTGCCCTGCCTCAAAGCAGAACTAAGGTGGTGGATCCAACAAATACTACTGAACCTAGGCCTTCCTCTCCAGCCACCCACCCCAACCCAGCACATGCATACAGATGCATCAGACCTAGAGTGGGGGGCTACCATGAAGGGCTTCATGGTACAGGAGACTTGGCACCCTACCCTCCAAAAAAAAAAAAACATCAACATGAGGGAAATGACCGCAGTTTTTCTGGCCCTGAAAGCCTTTCTCCCTATTTTGCAACCGGGCCCCCTTCAAATCTTCACAGACAACACCACAGTCCTGTGGCATGTCAACAAACTGGGAGCGACCAAGGCTTACCTCCTCTGCCAGATAGCTTTGCAAATTTGGGAGCTTGCCTCAACTTATCCCTGCAGGCAACATACATCTCTTCCCAAGACAACAAACAAGTGAATATTCTCAGCAGAAAGTCCTCTCTACAACACTAGTGGATGAGGAACAGGGACATTTTTCTAGACATTGTCCACCGATGGGACACACCTCAGGTAGATTTGTTTGCCCCCCCCCCCCCCCCCCCCAGAACAGACAATTGAAAAAAAATTCTGCACCAATGACAAGTCTCCACTTGCCTGGAGAGTAGATGCCTTCAGCATTCCATTGAAGGGGCAGTTTCTATATGCATTTCCATCCTTCCCTCTCATTCAAAAAGTCCTCCTGAAAATTAGGGGGAACAAACCAAAAATCTTGTTGGTGACTCCCTATTGGCCAAGGCAGCACTGGTTCCCCCTACTTCTCTCATTAGCCAAGGGCTATCACAAGTTACTCCACAAGGTGGACCTCCTCACACAACAAAAGGGAACTCAGATTCACCCTCCCCAACAGATGTTGGGTCTAACACTCAGGGTGGTAAACTTTTAATCCCTTTCAGACACCACTACTCAGAGTATGTGCTTTTAGTCCTGAGGTAGACCAGGAAAACTACTACAAGGAGATCCTACTTAACAAAATGGGAAAGATTCTCCAACTGGTGTCTCCATAAGGACAGGGATCCCTGTCAGGCAGACCCCCCCTGTAGTCTTTACTTATGCGTGTGAACTCATTAATGTTGGTCTTTTGTACTCTTCAATGAAAGTCCACCTAGCAGCAATTTCAGCCTGTCTACCATTATAACTCCCCCTTTACTAGTTAGGCTGGATGTCAAATTATTCCTGAAAGGGGTCTTACACATCAGACCACCAAGAAAACCCATGTCACGCCCCTGGCACCTAAACTTCAATTTGGAAAAACTAACACTGGCCGCATTCGAATCAGCGAGTGCTGCAACACTCAAAATGTGCACATGGAAGACTGAATGCTGTAATTTAAATCAAAAGGTGATTCAACAAAGTATTAGTTTAAGGGTGTGCATACTTATGCAACCAGCTTATTGTACGTTTTTTTTTTTTTTTATATATTTTTCCCCTAACAGATTTGTTTGTTTTTCAATTGAATTGTGCAAGTTATAGGTCACATTAAAGGTGGGAAAAGTTTTGAAATGATTTATTGTGGCCTCATTTTTACCGACACGTCAGTTCACCGACATTTCCAAACTTGACATTAACCGCGCGGTTAGTAAACACTCTGCCATCAACTTGAACTTTGCCCCTTACCCCCAAGGTAGTGCATTCTCAGAGTTGGTATATTTAGTAAGAGGGGGAAGCCCCCCACATTGGTGGGGCAGTTTTTTCGGGTAGTGTAGTTTGTCGGGATGGCAGAGTGTTTACTAACTGCATGGTTAACATTGGGTTTGGAATTGTAGGTGAAGTGATGTGTCGGTATCGGTATAATGGGTGCTGGTAAAGTCATCTGTCGGGGAAACTGAAGGTAATCTCTCATATATATATATATATATATATATATATATATATATATATATATATATATACACACACACACACACACACACGTGTGTGTATGTGTGTATATATATATATATATATATATATATATATATATACACACACACACTGCGTGTGTGTGTGTGTGTATGTATATATATATATATATATATATATATATATATATATATACACACACACACACACACGTGTGTGTGTGTATATATATATATATATATATATATATATATATATATATATATACACACACACACACACACACACACACACACACACACACACACATGTGTGTATATGTGTGTATATATATATATATATATATGTGTGTATATATATACACACGTGTGTGTGTGTGTGTGTGTGTGTGTGTGTGTGTGTATGTATATGTGTGTATATATATATATATATATATATATATATATATATATATATATATATATAATATATATGTGTGTGTGTGTGTGTGTATATATATATATAATGTATTATTATTCCTAGCTATGTCCTGTCAGGCGTCATACTCCGTCTTTCAGTTGGCATGAAAGTTGTCAAGGCCCAAGCCACTGCTTTTATTTAGCTCAGCCCAAGAGCTGACTTGCACTTTGGATGCATGGAAGGTGCCCTGAAAGCTTTGGAAGCTGGCTGGCCGTATAACTGAGGCTGTTGCAGCAGTGATCATTCGAACATCAACTGTTATGGTAAGTTTACTTGCACAACTGTGCTTTTACTATCTGCATTGCTCGAAACTGATACCATTTAGTTCACCAGCAAGATGCTGCTGGCTTCAGTCTCCAGTTACTACTTAGGATACTAGAACAGTACCTTGGCTTCTCATAAGCTGTGCAAGAATATCCTGAAAGGAATGTTCCTTCTTTGTACCCCCATTAAAGATCCTAACCTGCCCTGGAATTTAAGTTTATTACTGGACATGTTAACAAAGTCTCCATACAAACCTCCCGCTTCTGCAGACTTGAAGTATTTATCTTGGAAGACACTTTTTGTGGTAGGCATCGCATCAGTTGGAAAATTTTCAGAGCTGCATGCCTTATTGCTTACTCCTCCCTGTTTAGTCTTCCATAAGGATAGCGTGACCTTAAGAACTAAACTAGCCCTTATTCCCAAGGTGGCTTCCATGGGTCTCATTAACCAGTCTGTCAACCTTGCAGTGTTCTTTCCAAACTTGTCTAACAAAGGAAGGTTCATGTTAAACACCTTACAGGCACACAGGCAACTCGCACTCTTTCTTTAGAGAAATAAAACCTTCAGGAAGGACACCCAGTTGTTCCTTTCTCTTACTCCTAAGAGATAGGGCTCCAAAGTCTCTAAACAAATGATGTCCAGATGACTGTCTGATAGGTTTTGAAATTGTGGTCTTTGAAATTGTGGTCTTGTTAAGGAAAAGCAAAGTGTCATTCCACGAGGTCTGTGGCAACTTCTGTCTGTGGTCTTTTTCAGAAATCTTTCCATTGCTGATATGGTCTTTTTCAGAAATCTTTCCATTGCTGATATTTGTGCAGCAGCCACATGGTCTGTATGCATTTGGAGCTTCAGTTCTCCGGTATCTTGTCATGATTCCATCCTAGATCTCAGGTAGCCTGGAATTCTGTCCCAACTGTTAGATCATATGGACTGATAAAATAGGATATGGAAGTGATACACTTACCATACCTGTGGATCCTTTTCACGCAAGTGATACACCATCCCTTCCTCCTTCCCCCTTCCAAATTGTCCTGTTTCTATTCTTCTCAGAATATTTTTGCTGTTGTCCAGGTACAAGTGGTCAGTAGGTGGGGGAGTCTGTCAGTGGCTTATGGGAAAGTTTGAAGGAGCTGTAGACACTAAAGCACTTGCTAATGGCTGGATCAGATCCAAGGGGTGTCTCTGTACCAAATGTTGAATGGACTTCAGTGAAAAGATATAAGCATGATAATAAGTGCGGAACTTCTGGTTTTCTTTGCATGCTCAGCCTTCTAACTTTATTTTTTGAAAAATTTCTTCTTGAGAAACCTCATGTTCAGTCAGTCTTTTCTTCATTTCTGTCGCAAATGTTTACAATTTTAGAATTTCATCTGAATGTCTAGTTAAATCTTCTATTTTTCAGCTTTTGTTATTTGCAGTGATAATTTCTGCAGTGTCATGTCACTATTTCTCACTCTTGGGTTGTAGGATCTGACATCAGATCCGAGCCGGCAGCTTATCATACAGACCCTAAGCTCAAGCTCCTCCCACTCCAGCAATCCCTTGCTGCCCTCTAACCCCTCAAATCTCAATTGCCACTCTCCATCTTCAGACGTGATTACCTAGGCTTGTGTCTCCTTAAGGGATAAGTGCTTATTTTTCTTATTTAACTGTTGTATTTCTTTGTATCTTCTTGTAGTTACCTAGTATATTTGCTGTATCCTTTAGTTCAAGCTTTAGTAGTAGTCCCTCCCCTCTTGTTTTTAGTTCTTTCTGTCGGTTAAGCCTTTTGGCGGCAACATTTTTCTCCCTATCTTTTTATAACTGTTTTTATGGGTTTATCCTAGTTTGTGGTGTCGTAGATTATTCTAGTTCAGTAGCTTGTAATAGTGGTTCTTCCTGCCAGTAGTTGTCTTTTGCTGGTTTTAGACTTTGTTTATGGCTGTTTTCTGTCTTGTGCCGCCATTTGGGTTTTTGGCGTTTGGTCTTATGATGTCTGATAACCCATCTGAGGCACTCCTTGTGTGGTCAGAAGGTGCCCATTTCCGACTTGCACGAAGAGTGCCTCTGTTGTTTGGGCACTGACCACCTGGAGGTTTAGTGTGGCATTTGTGATGCATTCAACCCCTGGGCCTTGGTCAAGCACTGCATTAAATTACTTTTGAAAAGGTTGGCTCAGGGAGGCCTGTTGGTCCAGTCTCCAACCAAGCTGGGCTCCTCTGACATCAATGGGAAGGCACCCTCTGTCCCTGGGTCTACTACTTCCAAGAAGCGTAGGCTGTCGGATCGTAGTTCCTCAGATTTGGCTCCAGCCTCAGCACAGTTGGATCCGAGGTCATGTGAATCTACTCCCAGATCCAAGGCCTCCTGATTTGAAGTCTTCGGATCTGGCACAGACTGGACCTGCTACGGAAACGACTTAATCGGATCAGAGGCATTCCAGTTCCAAAAGCTCAGATCTTCAGTCATCCTTGGATCCGAAGCAGATGCAGCTGGGATCTATGTCTGGTCCCATCTTGATTGGGGATTCTCCATCAGGTACTGGCCTGAAGCAGCATTTTCGTGCTCCTAGGCACAGAAGCTGATCCTCTGAAAGGCACAGGAGGTCCTCTGGGTCTTGGCATGCCTCCCTAGCTAGGTCATCAACCTCTTCTAGATCTTCCAGAAGCTTGCTCCCATCCGACATGGACATGATGATGAGGTCCTTCCTCAAGGCTCAAATTGAGGTTGCGGCTTCTTGCGTCCCCTGCCCATCCGGACAGGGGTCCTTACCCCGCCCCTACACTTCAGTCTCCTCATCCGACACAGTTGGTTTCTGATCTTCAGGACTTTGGTCGCAGTGAGAAGGTGACTAGGACCCACAGAGCCCACTTTGTCGCTGCCCTTTCCTAGTCTATCACTGGGTCTGCTGTTTCTCCTTTGGAGCAGACGAGGTTTTGGGCCTGAGCAGCCACTCTGGAGTCCGTGAGACAGAGTACGGCTATCCATTCCCCCAGTTGATAATCCCGGGCGATCGACAGACATGGAAAGCAGGATATTAAGTTGTCTATCTCGCCTTCATTCTTGCTGGTTGGGTTTGGAGCCGATCCTTGGCTCTGACTCGGCCATCTTCAAAAGCTCGAGAGCTGTTTACTGGCTCGAGGCCTCCCGATATCCCATGATGCCTGGCGCTAGATACCCAGATCTCGTTTGCCGCTTCTGCTGCGAGGTTGTCTTACTGGCTCAGGTCATATATTTTCATTGTTTTATCTGTTTTTTGATAAAAACTATTAGGGTTTTGGTGTAATTTGTTAGTTGTAGTTACAATCTTTCTATAGGATATCTTTGTTGTACCTATATATTTTTTTTCTTACCTGAATTCCCCTCCCCTTCAGAAAACTCGTTTTAGTTAGAGAGTTTCCCCCTCCCCCTCACTGTCTTCCTTAAGTAGCCGTTTAAGTTTGAGGCTAACCTGAGGCTAACCTTTAAAAAAAAAAAAAAAAAATAGTATTTACCTAGTTTAGTCTTATTTGTTGGTAGCATAGGATATTGTGTCTATTTCTTGGCTGTTTTTTGAGTGTGGTTACTTGTGCGTGTGTGATAGTTGTTATATCCTAAATTTTTGTGTATTGTGTTTGGTGTTCCTTCCTTAGGTATGTCCAAGGATACCAAGGTGTCCGGATTCAAGAAGTGTGACTTGTGCTGTCAGAAGATGTCTCTGACAGATGGTCACACTTCTTGTGTCTATTGTCTGGGCACTGTGCACCTGCAGGACTCTTGTTCGGTTTGCCATGTTTTCAGCCCAAGAGTCCTGCAGGAGCGTAGGAATAAGTTAATCTTATGGGGTTTACTTAAGCCTGAGGATTCACCGGCTAAGGCTCATCCCGTGAAGTCCTCCAAGCCACCTAAATCTTCGGCTCCCAGTTTGGAGCCGTCATTGGGTGAAGCTACTCCTTCTGCCTTGGTTCCGGCCGGAACCGATGTGCCTGCCTCCCAGTCGGTTCTGACACGCACTTCGGAGCTGTCGGGGTGTTGAAAGAGATCCAGGTCTCCCTCCCTCGAGTTGATACGCTCTGCTCCGAGGTCGTCTCTACTCCAATCGGAGTGCAGTCGTCAGTCCTCCCACTCTTCTTGGTCATCAAGGCTTTCAGATCATGATGTGGAGAGAGTGGTCAGTAGGCTGTTGAAATCGCAGGCCCTAGCAAAAATGTTGTCCAGCCCCCCTCATCAGGGGTTGGCTCTGTCCATGTCTGCAGTCATTCCTCCTCCGACTTCTCCCTTGAGTTCGGAGCCGGAGTTCGTTGGGGTTCGTGTCATGGAACCGTCGGCACCGATACCTTCTCCTTCGGTTCCGTCTTCGGCTCCGATCACTTCCTTGGAGGGATCTGGGTGCCGAGACTCCCTCGTCGGCTCCAAGGGGGCGAGTGGCATCGAACCCTTGTCCGACCCCATTCTCCCCCTCAGAGCTTCGGCGCAGGTGAGCTCGGCTCCTACATCGGCTTTGGATCCTTCCCCCTCTGTGCTGAGAGGGATTCCGATCTCTTCGGAACCGGAGCCTTCTCAGCATCCGAGCAGGGGTGCCTCCGAGGTCATGAGGAGTGTGCTGGCCCCTGAGTCAGCCCGACGATCATCCCCATCGGCTCCTCCCCCTATGGTGCCTGCGTCTGCCCCTCCTCCAGACCCCAAGCGTGGGGAACCAACGTTTGGGTGTATCTTCCTCTTCCGATGCCTCCCCTGATCATTCAGAGGAGCCACCTCATAAGAGGAAATGCAAGAGGAAGCATGTTGACTCCCCTGAGTCTGTCACATCAGATACCGCCTTAGAGGATTCGGAAGGGTCCCTGAGATCCCCCCTCTGAAGATGTCTCCTTCTCAGGCATCCTTGAGATGCTTAGGCAGAGGGGGAACTGGACTACCCTGAGCCCTTCCGAGGATGAGTCGGTATTCCTGGATGCGTTTGGATCCCGACCTTCCACCTCCTGGGTGTCTCCACCTTTCGACCCACTGATGTCTGTGGTGGTTCGGAAGCCGTGGTCATCTCCAGACACAGTGGAACCGACCCCCAGAAGACCTGCTAAATTTGTAACTGCTTCACAGGATAAATAGTTTTTGACCAAAAGTGTTCCCATTGATGCCATGGTGGTATCGGCGGCCACAAAGAAGGAGTTGGTTGAAACTTCATCTGTCCATCCCCCTAACAAGGAGTCCAGGGCGATGGACAGATATGGGAAGCGGATGTTCTCTTCAGTGACCTTTTCTATGAGGTCTCTGAATTATTTGTGCCATTTTACCCGTCTTCAAAGGAATCTCCTTAAAGAGCTTGGAGAGACCCTCCAAGATCCATCAGCTGAGGGCGCCCAGGCTAAGGTAGCCTCCCAGCTGGCGACTCTTAATTTGGTGGTGAACTCCTCCATGAGGCTCATTTCTTATGTAGCCGATGGTGTGAGTAGAGCCGCGGGCACAGGCGTTGCCCTAAGGCGGCACGCTTGGATGCGGCTATGTAACTTTGCGGAACCTTTCAGAGCGTCTTTCACCAACACCCCCTTTGATGGTTCCTCTCTTTTTGGATCACAGGTGAAGGACACCCTTACCAGGTGTGAGCAGGAAGGCAAGACTCTCTTTGCCATGGGAGTCCGTTTTTCCACTCCTTCCAGACCATATCCCAAGGCTCAGAAGAGTGGAAAGATGTGGTTCTGTAAATCCCTGGGAGCCTTGTCAGACACACGTGATGAGTTCCCATCCAGGGGCAGAGGAGGGAACAATAACAGACGCCGCCCTAGTGGCAGAGGGGGTCCGCAAAACCAGGGTAGCAGAGAATCCTTCTCTGACAAGCCCTTCCAGCATCCCTGAAGGGTTGCCCGGCTGCCCACCTCTGGAGGCAGTTGGGGGAAGATTATCGCTGTACCCAAGAGCCTGGCAAGACATAACACAAGACAAATGGGTACAGTCTGTTATATCCGGAGGCTACAGAATTCCCTTTATTCGCACTCCCTTATTGTTAAACAAGTCCCTTCCAGATGTTCCACCCAATCTAAGGGATCAAGCAGTTCAAGAAGTTTCAAAACTACTAAGAAAAAGGGCCATCCAGCAAGTCCCAGCAGACCAGCAAGGATCCGGAATTTACTCAAGGTTCTTTTTGGTACCAAAAAAGACAGGGGACTGGATACCCATTCTGGATCTCAGCAGACTAAACAGGTCTGTACAAAGAACGATGTTTCGGATGGTCACTCTACAGTCCATTTTACCCTTTCTGGGTCAGGACAATTGGATGTGCTCTACAGATCTTCAGGATGCGTACTACCACATCATAATGGATAGATGCTTCACAAGATTCCTTCGCTTCCGGCTGGGAGCCAGCCATTATCCGTTCAGAGCTCTGCCCTTTGGTCTCACCACAGCCCCCACGGTGTTCACCAAATGTATGTCAGTAGTTACCTCTCACCTGAGACGGCAAGGATTCCAGGTGTTTCCATATCTAGACGACTGGCTCCTCACTGCTGCCACCAGGCATCACCTTCTGCGAGCAAGAGACTACACTATCCAGACTTGCTCCAGACTAGGTGTCACAATAAATTTTGAAAAATCTGCATTGTCGCCTTGTCAGTCTATCACCTTTATAGGCGCAAATTTAAATACAAAAGACTGGTCAGCCAGCCTTCCACCAGACAGGGTGTTAGTCATTTGCCAACATGTGCAGGTCTTATTAGGATGCAAAGGAATTCAAGCCAGGTTCGTCCTCCAAACTCTGGGTCTCATGGCAGCAGCGATCATGCTCGTTCCTCTAGCTCGTTTTCACATGAGGATTCTCCAGTGGCTTCTTTTCACCCAGTGGTCCTTCCAGCAGCTTCCCATGTCTCACATGATTATGATCACACAAGCATGCAAACAGCACCTTGCATGGTGGATGGTCTCCACATCACTGCCCCAAGGCAGACCATTTGTACTCCCCCCTCCAGTTGCTACGGTGACCATGGATGCCTCCCTGATCGGGTGGGGGGGGGGCATTATCAGGGCAGAACAGTCCAAGGCACCTGGCAACCTCACGAGTACCATCTGTATATAAACGTCTTGGAGATGAGGGCCTTGCTTTTAGCATTGCAAGCTCTTTAGGACTCTCTTCCTACCGGGACCATTGCAATTCAAATGGACAATATGTCAGTAGTGTTGTACATCAGCAAGCAGGGCGGAACCAGGTCCTATCCACTATGTCGAGAAGCACTCATACTCTGGCAGTGGGCGATCTCTTCCCAACGGTTTCTGATCGCAACACACATCCCTGGGAGATCCAACGTCATAGCAGACAGGCTGAGCAGAGCAATTCACATGCCTCACGAGTGGTCTTTGAATCGGGTAGTGGCGGACCAAATCTTCCACAAATGGGGCCAATCTTGCTGTGACTTTTTTGCCACCCCCTTCAACAGCAAGTGCAGCAATTTCTTCTCTCTCCTTCCACTTCCTGGACATTTCCCCCAGAGACGCTCTAGTCCACGATTGGCCTCAATGACTTCTGTATGCATTCCCTCCCTTTCCCGAAATCCCGAAGCTAATACAGAGAGCTACCGTATTGGGCTCCAAAATTATCCTCGTTGCTCCTTACTGGCCTCGACAAATATGGTTCCCATTCCTGCATCATCATCATCTTCTCAAGCAGCCTTGGACTCTGGACCCAGTTACAGACCTTCTGATCCATCAGTCGGGCAGGCTGCACCATTCCCTGCAATCTCTTCAGCTCACTGCTTGGTTGCTCCACTTCCAACTTTAGCCAGGCTTGATATCTCCCCCCTCTGTGCGCAAAATTATTTTATCATCGCACAAGTCTATGACTAGAAAAACCTACGCTAGTAAGTGGAAACGTTTTTCTTCCTGGGCAGAGGCTAAGAGTATAGACCCCTTTTCAGCCCCTGTACACCACATTTTGGAATTTATTGCGGAACTCTTTCATGCTGGGTCTGCTTCCGCTACAGTTAGAGTTCAGTTAGCTGCAATTTCAAATTTTCACATTGGCCTGTCGGAAAATAATATCATGTCTCATAAGCTATGTAAAGCCTTTCTCAAAGGGACCACTCTGCTCAGGCCCCCAGTGAGAGATCCTCCACCTCCGTGTGATCTAAATTTGATTCTAGCTTCTCTAATTTTTCCCCCCTTCGAACCTGCAGCATCTTGTTCTTTGAAGTTTTTACTTCAGCCAGAAGAGTTTCGGAACTTCAGGCTCTTTGCGTCCGTCCTCCATACCTAGTGTTCCACAATGACAGGGTTGCTGTCAGGATTAATCCTTCTTTCCTTTCTTCCTTCCTAAGGTCTCTTCTGAGAATAACTTGAATCAGTCCATTGACCTTCCTGTGTTTTTTCCCAACCACTCCAACAGGGCGGAATATAAATTGCATCAGTTAGATGTTCACAGGCAACTACGCTTTTATTTGCATAGAACCAAGGACATCAGAAAATCGGACCAGCTTTTCCTTTCCTATGCTGAGGGTAAACAAGGTCTTCCAGTTTTGAAAGTAACCTTATCCAGGTGGTAGATTAATATCATCACATTCATGTACCAACTGAAGAATAAAGAATTGCCTGTTAAACCAAAAGGTCACTCCACCAGAGCTTTAGCCACTTCTGTGGCCTTTCAGGCTAGGTTGCCCATGGAATCTATTTGTGCTGGGGCTACGTGGGCCAACCCACATACTTTCATTTCGCATTATAAGTCTGATGTGGTTTCCAGGAGCAGAGCTGATTTTGGTTCCACTGTTCTGAAGAGTTTGTTCCGATGAGCCTCCCAAGATTTTAGGTGCTAGGGACGCTGTCCCAACCAGCAAAAATGAAGGCGAGATGGACAACTTAACATAAAGAAGTTATGTACCTACCATAACGTTCCATGTTAGTTGTCGTCTTCTCGCCTTCTTTCTTGCGTCCCACACTCCATCCCCCTATCCTAGTAGACCGAGAAGAGTTCCTTATGGTTTTTCACTGGCTGAGTCTTCTCTGGCTATTCCTCTCTGCCTAGTAGCCTCTCTGGTAGGGTTTATGCATTATAGGATAGGATTCCTTCCTTTTTATGTCTGCAGTTAGACTTACCAAACGAGATCTGGGTATCTAGCGCCAGGCATCATGGGATATGGGGAGGCCTCGAGCCAGTAAACAGCTCTCGAGCTTTTGAAGATGGCCGAGTCGGAGCCGAGGATTGGCTCCGAACCCAACCAGCAAGAAAGAAGGCGAGAAGACAACTAACATGGAACGTTATGGTAGGTACATAACTTCTTTTTTTCTCCACAGCTGCTTAAGTACCTGGAACATTTCACTCACATAAGTACAACAAAATAGTGACCAGCACAATGGTAAACCTTTAGTGTCACAGCAATATCAAACACAAAAAAAAAAATTCCAGTGTAAGGAAACTCTTGATAGTAGCTTCAGTACAATGAAACTACTTTAATAAAACACAAAGCTATCGGACATGCATCCTTCCTCAGTGTGAACAAACAGAACAAAACACTTCCTTTTCCTTTCATAATGAAGGGTAATTGCATCACATGACACAGCTAGCAGTCAAAAATGTTTCTCTAAAACCTGAGACATTTCAAACGATGCATGAAAAATAGAATTTAAGACATTCAAATGGTGCATGCAAAATAAAACATCCCAAACAGTTAGTAGGTATAAAAACATCCACATAAAACTTAACTAAAAAATACGCTCAAACACACATGAACAAGTTCATTTCCATAAAATCATCTGTTTCTTCTTTTTCAAAACCGGTTTTAGTCTTCCATTTGTATTAATTCCAGGTTTAGCATCTGTTTGAAGCATTACTATCCACTTATACTCATTCATTTCTAGGATATTATTATTGTCACCTCCTCTTCTGTTAGGGACAATGGTAAAAGTGTGTTCGTCACCCATTTCACCGATATGCTTTGCAAGAACATTAGTGCTTACTCTTCGTCTAATACCTGACTTATGTTCAACAATAAGCTCTTTAAGTTTCCGTGTTGTTTTCCCTATATAAAAGGCTGTACATTTCATGCAGGTAGCAAAGTAAACTGTATTATAAGTGTTGCATGTAGCAAATATTTTAACTGGAAAGGTATATCATTTTATAGGATGCACAAATTCTGGACCCGTTTCACTCGCATCCAACGGGATTTGGTTAAAGAACTCGCCATTTCCCTTTCTGCAGAGGGCTTGAACAAAGTGTCTCCCAAGCTATCCACTCTTGCTTCCATCGCCAATTCCTCAATGAGGTTGATTTCCAGTGCTGCAGAAGGCACCTCTCGAGCAGCCGGCACAGCCATCTCTATTTGGCATTTCATCTGACTGTGCCAATGCAGGTTTGCGAAGTCCTTTAAGGCGTCCTTTACCAGTGCCCCCTTTGATGGATCAACTCTCCTTGGCCAATCTGTCAAGGACATTCTGACCCGCAGTGAGCAAGAAGGGAAGACCTTGTCAGCTGTGGGAATCAAATTTTCTACCCCTCAGCAGTCCTTTCTTAGACACGAGGGGCAACGAAATTGTGGTTCCATAAGTCGCAGTCTTCCTTTCAGGATGCTCAGGATGAACCCTCTTCTAGAGGTTGGGGGAGAGGGTTCAGTGGTAGACTCTGCCCCAGAGGCAGAGGGGGCCCGCAAAATCAGGACTCCAGGGAACCCTTCTCAGAGAAGCCTTTCCAGTGTTCCTGATGCTTTGCCCAACTGTCCTGCCCTGAAGGCAGTTGGGGGTCATTTGTCTCTGCATCATTCAGCCTGGGCAAACATCACAAGAGATCACTGGATGCTAAGCATTGTTTCCAGGGGCTATTTTATTCCCTTTTCCCACCCCCCTCCAGTCAAGAAATTTTTTCCCGATGTGCCACCCTGTTAGAGGGAGTTAGCTCAGCAGGAGGTACTCGGACATCTTCAAAAGAGAGCTGTCTAAGAGGTGCCCCCAAGACCATGAGGATCCGGAACATACTCGCACTTATTTTGGTGCCAAAGTGAATGGGGAACCTTCGTCCGATATAGGGGCTGAGGAACGCCTGGTTTCTCAGTTAGCTTCGTTTTCCTATTGAGGAAGCCATTTCTGCAACCACGGAAAGCACGTCCGCGGAGACTATTCAGACATCGTCCCCAACCGATGTCGAGGGGGAACCTCTTGTTGGCCAACCGACAGAGTCCTCTTTTACTGCAGGTCGGGCTTTAATTCCTAGGCCATCTCCAAAGTCTACGCCTTTCAAGAATAAACAGAAGTCAAAACATATCACTCCTTCTGAAACACTGCCAGATTGGCAGTCTTTTACAAACACTCTTATGCAGGCTTCATGGCCCTTAGGCCCACAGACCCAACACCTTCCTCCATCCCTGTGCTCAGCCCTTGCCCAGCTTCTGCCTCTTCTCTTTCTCAATATGACTCCTCCTCAGAGGAATCGGTCTTTTATGTGTCTTAAATTGCTTCCCCTGTTGACTACTATTCCCCAGATGAAGACTCCATTGAAGGGGACTCCCCACCTGAAGATATAAATTTTGGGGAAACCATAACTAAAATGGAGTACTTCAAGTGAGACACTACCCTGATGTCTGACACCTAGAAGAGGTATTTTGAACTTCTGCAACTTGAGTCTCCCTCTCCTTCAGCTGGTACCTCCTGTGCTCCCAGCCTTCCTGGGCACATTTAACTCTGTAAGAACCCAGACTCACAGCCTCCAGCTCCTAAAAGACCAGACAGGTTTTATAAGGTACCTGATGACCAAAAATTCCTGGTAAAACATCGACTGGCAGACCCAGCTGTCATTGCTGTGGCTCCTGACAGACAGTCTAGACAGGTACCTTCTGCCGCTTTCCTACCCACAGATAAGGGACAGTAAAACCATGGATAGACTGGGTTAAAAAGTGTATACTTCCTCTACCCTGGCTTTCAGAGCCATTAATTACCAAACACACATGGTCAGATATGCTCTAGACCTAGTGTCCCAGGCCCCTATCCTGCTAACCTCTACACCTGGCTGTCCTACTTAGTCTGACATTGCATCAAAACTGTCCTTAGCCACCCAAGTGGCCAGACATTCCATCAGGTGTAGTTATGATGCAGAAGAAGCCTCAGCTAGGTCTGCATCTGCCCTTCACAGATATTTCTGGATACGCTTACAGCCTCTTTCAGAGGATTTCAAATCCAAAATTATGGATGCTCCTCGCGGTCCAAAGTTGAGCTGAGCTCTTCAAAAACTTGCAAGAGAAAAACAAAGACCTGCAAAACATCAAACATTTGCTGGTGTCCCCTTTCCCTAAGTACTACAGACATTATCCAGCAAAAACATCCTTTGTCAGGAGGATTCCTTCTATTCCTCATCTCTCCTCCTCCAGACCGAGAAGAGGATCCAGGAGACAGCCTTACTCCAGACTGACTAACAACCACTCCCCCTCCAAACAGCCCTTTCCGGACAGAGGGGGCCCCCCTTCTGCGTGACTGCCTTGCCACCTTCACTTGTCTGCCTGCCTACCCCACTGCCTCCCCTTTTGGAAAACCATCACCTCAGACCAGTGGGTCCTTTCCATCATTCAAAGGGGATACATTCTATCATGGAGGGAAAAACCAAGGCCAAAAAACATTCCCTTCCGACCAAAAAAACAGCTCCACCTCTTCCCTCTTATTCTGCAGGAGCACCTCTCCCTAGGAACTATAGAACCAGTCCCTGTGGGCCAGGAAGGAAAATGATTCTATTCTTGTATGTGCCTAGTCCCCAAAAAGGATGGTCCTTGGAGACCCATACTAGACCTTTCCTACCTAAATTGGTTCCTAAAAGTTCTATTCTTCAGGATGTTGTATCTGCACTCTCTCCTTCCCCTGATACCACTCCAAGCCTTTATGGTCACTCTGGACTTAAAGGAAGCCCATCTCCACATTCCTATCATGCCCTCCCACAGGAAATTCCTGAGATTTACTGACATTTCCTCACATTTTCAATTTACAGCCTTGCCCTTTGGCTTATCTGCTGCTCCAAGAGTTTTCACGAAATGCCTGGCTCCTGCCATTCCATTTTGCCAAACCAAGGGTATCCAAATATACCCTTATTTGGACGACATTCTCCTTCTAGCGGAATCAGAATCCATGCTCCAAAGTCAACGTAAAATTCACCATGACCCTCCTGCACAACTTGGAGTTCACCCTAAACCTTCCAGAGTCCTGTCTGCACCCACAGCAGGACAAAGTTTTCCTGGGATGCAGGATCAGATCAGACTTGATGAGGTCCTTCTCCCACAGGACAAAGTGCAGTCTCTCTCAAGTCACTTCCAGGAACTTCTTGCTGTATGCCACCTTTCCGCACGGCAATTCCCACAAGTACTAGGACTCATGGCAGCCACGATCCCCATGCTCCCTTTAGCCAGGATTCACATGAGAAAATTCCAGTGGTACTTAAAAAAATGTATGGTCCCAAAAACAACACTCCCTAGACAAACTAATCCCCCTTCTGCCCTGCCTAAAGTCAGAATTGGGGTGGTGGATCCAACAAATCCTCCTCAACCAAGGCATTCCCCTACAACCCCCCCACCCCCACGCAATCCATGCACACAGATGCATCAGACCTAAGGTGGGGGACAACTGTAAAGGATTTCTGAGTTCAAGTGCCTTTGAAACCTGCCCTTCAAAAACAACACATCAACGTCAGGGAGATGACTGCAGTCTTGCCGGCCCTCCAGGTCTTTCTTCCCATCATTCAACCAGGCCTTCTTCACATTCTTACAGACAACACAATCATGTGGTACCTGAACAAACAAGAAAGAACAAAGGCCTATCTCTTATGTCGGATATCCCTACAGATTTGGGAGCTAGCCACCCAACACAGTCTCTTCTGGCCTTTTAGGGTTTTTTTAATTCCCCCTTGGAGGTTTTTTCCTTTTAAGTGGGCCAAAGGGGGGGGAAAGGGGAAAAAAAATGCTTTGAGACCAGTTCTGGATCTTTCTTTCCTAAACCTGTTTGTGATAGTTCCCAGATTCAAAACAATGTCATTTAACAATGCATTACCTGATGTTAAGTTGTCAATCTGCCTTCATTCTTGCTGGATGGGGGGGGCCCGATCCTCGGCCCCGATTTGGGTTTGTTTTACTCGAGAACTCCTTTTACCAGCTCGAGGCCCCTATATCCCAGATCCCCCCGTTTTTGCCGCTTAGCAAAGATCTCCTTTGCCAGCTGAGGTAAGTTTTTCTTGTGAAATAAGAAAAAGTGTAGTTGGGGGTTTAATTTTCCCTTTTAGTGTCAGTTTAGTCTGTAGTTAGTTACACCCCACCCTATTCCCTTGTTTTTAAACCTTTTATAATTCTTTATCTAAAGTTTTTAGTCATGCCAAATTTCCCCCATTGGTTATTCCCTTCCTGTGTGTTTTTTAAGGGATTAATTTGTGTGTTTGTTGGGATTGTTTGTGTTTCCATCCTCCTAGGATGTCAAAAGATGGCAAGGTCTCAGGCTTAAAGGGTGTGACCAGTGCTGTCAGAAAATGTCTCTGACGGGCGGTCACACTTCTTTGTTTTTTGCCTGGGGCCCTGCAGGACTCCTGTGCTTTATGTCATGCTTTTAGCCAGAGAGTCCTGCAGGAAAGGAGGAATAAACTCATCCTCCGAGGCTTACTTAAGCCAGAAGGTTTCCCCCTAAATTAGGGTCAGGAAAACCTCCAAAACCCCCGAAGGCTCAGGCTACAGTGTCCAAGCCCCCCGGTGGCCCCGGCCCGTCGGGCCAAATCCTCGGCTGGAGCCGATACATCTTTTTTGAAAGTAGTGGGTTCGGGGGCCCCCCGACCCCCTGACTACTGTGGCCTTGTTCCGGCTGGAGCCGACACTTTATCCAACATGGGGCCCGAGATATCCTCGGCTTCATCGGGAGTTCAAGGGACTTGGCTCCGATGGCCCGCCCCAAGAGATCCCGGTCCCCTTCTATACTGAGTATCCACTGGGCCCGGGGGTCTCCTCTTTTGTGGAGCGAGCCATCGGGGGATCTTGAGATTTTCCCAAAGGCTGTCTGACCACGATTTAGAGGGGTGGTAAGCAGGCTGTTGAAGTCTCAGGCACTGGCCCAAATGCTCCATAGCCCGTCTCAACAGACTTGGCTTCCCCCAACCCCCAATTTCCCTTTCTCCGACTCCACAGAGTTGGGGCCCGGAGTTTTGGGACAGCGACTTTTTTGATCCCGGAGCCGATACATCCTTGGGCCCCGGGCGTCGGCTCCGATCTCCTCCTTGAGACCTTCCTTGGGGGGATCCGGTCGGGGTTTCCACTGTCGGCTCCGAGGGGCTAGTGGCATCGGACCCTTGCCCGACCCCCCCTCTCCCTCCCTTGGTTGGTGGGCCCACAGCCTCGACCCTTTCCCCCCGGACCCCCATTCCTGTTTCTTCTGGCGGGTGTGTTCCGGCCCCCCGGGGAGGGGGCCTTTGAGGTGATGGGGGTGTCCTGGCCTCTGAGCCTGGTAAACGGTCCATCCCTCTAGCCCCCCTCTTCAGTGCCTGCAGATGCCTCTTGCCAGCCTCTTGCTCACAGGCCCAGGGATCCATCGCCCCAGGTTTCCCCACTGGGAATTTCCTCCTTTTCCCGAGGTTTCTCCTGATCCTGCAGGGGAACCCCTCGGAAGGGGGGCGTAAGAGGAAACACACAGACCCCCCTGAGTCTACTACATCTGATACCGACTTAGATGAGGTGGGGGGTTTCCCCCCGGTCCCCTCTGAGGATGTCTCCTTTTCAGACATCCTTGAGCTCCTCAAACAGAGGGGTTGGCCCCTCCATTGACCCCTTCCGAGGATGAGTCTGTATACCTGGAGGCTTTTGGACCCCAAACCCCTCCACCTCCTGGGTGTCTCCGCCTTCGACCCACTTATGCAGGTAGTGGCTCGAAGGCGTGGCTCCAGATTCTGTGGAACCTGTCCCCGGGAAGACCATCCAAATTCTTTAAAGCCCCTTGGACAAACATTTCCCTTTTCCCAAAGGGGTGTCTGGTGGATGCTATGGGGGGCGGCTGCCACTAAGACGGAACGGGGGATCCTTCAGTACCTGTCCATCCTCCTAATAAGGATTTCTAGGACCATGGACAGGTAGGGAAAAGCGGATGTTTTCTTCAGCGACCTTTGTTTGCGCCCTGAATTATCTTTGTCACTTCACCAGGCTTCAACGAGATATTCTCAAGGAACTGGGAGCAGTAGTCCAGGATCCTTCTGCTGCTGGGGCTCGGGAAAAAGATTGCCTCCAGCTTGCTATCCTGAATTCCATATCTAACTCCTCCATGGGGCCCATACCCTTTGGGGGAGGGGCCCGAGAAAACCGCAGGCACAGGAGTTGCTTTGGGCCCCAAGCCTGGATGCGGCTTTGAAATTTTTGGGCCCCCTTTAAAGGGCCCCTCCTTCACTAATACCCCTTTGATGGTTCGGCTTTGTTCAGACCTCAGGTAAAGGATACCTTGACCAGGTGTGAGCAGGACGGAAAAAACTCTTTCTGCCTTTGGGAGCCCAGTTTTCCACTCCTTCTAGACCATACCCCAAGGGTCAAAAGGGGGGAAGATGGGTTCCGTAAAGCCCAAGGAGCTACACGGACACACGTGGTCAGTTTCCCCCCAGGGGAGGGGGTAACAATAATAGGCACCGCCCTAGAGGCGGGGGGGTCCTCAGAACCAGGGCAACAGGGAGTCTCTTCCTGAGAAGCCCTTTCAGCATCCCTGAGGTGTTGCCCGACTGTCCACCCTTGGAGGCAGTCGGGGGAAGGATTTCGCTGTACCCAGTAGCCTGGCAATCCCTATCTCAAGAAATATGGGTACAGTCGATTATATCCGAGGGTTACAAAATCCCCTTAAAAGGTTTCCCCCCTCTTCAATCCCTTCCAGACATCTCACCCGGTTAAAGGGATTTGGCAGAACAGGAGGTTTCAAAGCTCCTAGAAAAAAGAGCCGTCCAGACTGTGCCAGCAGACCAGGTAGGATCCGGCATCTACTCCAGATTCTTTTTGGTCCCCAAAAGGATGGGAGATTGGAGACCAATATTAGACCTGAGCAATCTGAACAGATTTGTCAAGAAGGCAAGATTCCGGATGGTCACGCTTCAGTCCATTCTGCCCTTTCTGGGAAAAGGACAACTGGATGTGCTCTATAGACCTTCAGGATGCGACTATCACATAAAGATTCACAGGCGCTCCAGAAGGTTTCTCCGCCCTAGGGACCAGTCATTACCAATTCAGTGCCCTGCCCTTTGGCCTCACTTCACCCCCCAGAGTGTTTACCAAATGCATGGCAGTGTTCACAGCTCATCTGGGGCGTCGGGGGTTTCAGGTGTTTCCCTATTTGGGCGACTGGGTCCTCTCCGCCACCACCAATTTCAGCCCCTTTCCCAGTCCAGAGACTACACTCTACAGCTTTGCAGGAGTTTGGGAATTTCAGTAAACTTCGAAAAATCTTCTCTGCTGCCTTGCCAATCTATCACCTTTATAGGCGCAGAATTAAACACCATCAAAATGTTAGCCAGACTAACAGATCAAAGAATTCTGGACATCCAAAAATTTGTTCGGCTTCTTTTGCAAAGCAACAAGATCAAAGCCAGATTTATACTGAAGGTTCTAGGTCTTATGGCTGCGGCCATTGTTCTTCTACCTCTGGCTCGCTTCCACATCTTTCTGCAGTGGATGCTATTCACGCATGGTGGTACCACAGTCCCCCGATGAGGCACGAAATCTTGGTAACACAGTGGGCGAGCTCATCTGAACTGGTGGATACCTTCCCCTCTTCTTCACCAGGGCCGCCCCTTTTTTCCCCCCCCCCAGTTGCCACAGCCCCTACGGATGCCTCTCTGATCGGGGGGGGGGGGGCATTATCAGGGCAGGATGGTCCACGGGACGTGGCAACCCATAGAATACCATCTGCACATAAATTTTCCTGGAGATGAGAGCAGTGCTTTTAAGCTTGCAAGCCCTAAACGACTTTCTTCCCACGGGACTATTGCAGTACAGACGGACAACATGTGCGTAGGCTGGGACAGCAACAAGCAGGGGGGGACCAGGTCCGATCCGTAATAACGAGAAGCTCTCAGACTTTGGAAATGGGCAATCTCTTCTCAGCGGTTTCTGATAGCAACGCACACCCCGGGCAGGACCAACCTATTAGCGGACAGGCTGAGCAGATCCATTCTGATGCCTCACGGTGGTCTCTCAATCAATCTGTAGTGGATCAGATTTTTCTGAAGTGGGGCACTTTGTTGCGATCTTTTGCTCCCTCAAAACAACAAGTCCCCCGATTTCTTCACTCTTTTCCCCTTCCAGGCCAACCTCTGAGAGACTCTCTAACCCAGGTTTGGGCCCCCGGGGACTTCTGTGCGTTTTCCCTCCTTTTCCCTTGTTCCCAAAGGTCATTCAGAAAGCCACCGTTTTGAGAGCCAAGTTGATCCTCATTGCCCCATATTGGCCTGGAGAAATTTGGTTTCCGTCTCTGCATAGTCATCTTGTGGTGCAGCCCTGGCATCTGGACCCAGTTCCGGATCTTTTGATCCACCGGGGGTCAGCAGCAGCGGGCCATTCATTCGCTCAACCTCAATGGGTGGTTGCCCCACTTGGTAGCCTAGGCAGGCTACCGATCATTTGCGACTCAGTCAGAGACATTTTAGTCTCTTCCTTGAAGTCGCCCACTAGGACTGTATTTTGCTAGCAAGTGGGGGGTTTTTCGATTTGGGAAAATTCTAGAAATATTGACCCCTTTACTGCTCCTGTACATTCGGTTTTAGATTTCCTGGCGGAGGTTTTTCATTCAGGATCCTCGTCATCTACAGTCAAAGTACAACTGGCTGCTTTTTCCCAAGTATCATTTTGGGCCCTTGCATGACAATAACATTATGTCTCATAGGTTATGCAAGGCCTTTCTCAGAGGATTTTTCCCTCCTAAAACCACCTATAAAGCATCCTCCTCCGCAATGGGATCTAACTTAATGTTGGCATCCTTGATACTACCTCCCCCGTCTGCTTCATGTTCTTTGAAGTTATTGACCTGGAAAACTATATTTTTACTGGCTGTCACTTCTGCAAGAAGGGTTTCGAGATTCAAGCTCTCTGCATTCTTTCCCCCTTTTTTGGGTTTTTTCATAAGGACAGGGTATCATTAAGAACTAACCCTTCCTTTCTTCCCAAAGTCGTATCTCAAACCAAATTAACCAATCTATAGACCTACCAGTCTTTTTCCCAAACTATTCCGACAGAGCTGAACAGAAACTGCATTTTTGGATGTCCATCGTCAGCTCAGGTACTATTTGCATAGAACTAAACAATTCAGAAAATCGGACCAATTATTTGTCTCCTATGGAGAAAACAGCATAGGTCTTCCAGTTTCTAAAGTGACCTTATCCAGATGGTTGACTTCCCCCATTTCCTATGTATACTCTCTCTCGGGGGCAAACAGCTATCTTCTAAGCCAAAGCACACTCAACCAGGAGTGTATCCACTTCTGCAGCTTTTCAGGATAGGCTACCCATTGATACCATTTGTGCAGCAGCTACTTGGGCCATGCCTCATACCTTTGTTTCTCATTAAAATTGGTCTTGGGCCCCAGAGATAGGGCCAGTTTTGGTTCCCCAGTTCTCAAGAGGCTGTTTCCTTGAGCCCCCCGGGATACAGGGGCTAGGGCCGGTCCCATCCAGCAAGAATGAAGGCGAGATTGACAACTTAACATTTAGAAGTTATGTACCTACCATAACGTTCCATGTTAGTTGTCTTCTCCCCTTCTTTCTTCATCCCTCCCTCCTTCCCCCTGGCCTGGACAGATCTTGGACAGTTCCTATTAGATTGTTTCCTCCTGAGCGTTGGGAGGATCTTTTTAGGAACCATTGTTTCTAATACTTTAGGATAGTCTTTAGGAGGGTAAGTTAGCTACCAAACAAGATCTGAGGTAGTTCCGCGTTGCATCATGGGATATAGGGTAGCCGCGAGCTGGTAAAAGGAGTTCTCGAGCTAAAGAAAGTAGTCGGGCCGAGGATCGGCTCAACCCATCCAGCAAGAAAGAAGGCGAGAAAGACAACTAACGGGGAAACGTTCTGGTAAGTACATAACTTCTAATTCTTCCTCTTTCAAGTTTCCTGTCAACACTAGATTTAAAAGATGTTCATTATCACATCATTATTCATTCAAATGCTTCTTAAGGTATTGTGTGTCACATTTTTTTATTTCTTTCTATTCCTGTGTTGCAGTATTCTTAGTGTGGGATTTACCACCTCAGGCAACCTGAACGTCTGCTCCTATACAAAAGCTTAAGCCTGGCTGTTGTAGGTGCTTGGGGGCGTCAGCCCATAAACCAGGGACCTTATATGGACGTCTGCACCCAGAACCTCAGAACCTTTCAGCCGCAGTTGACTGTCACATCAATCGCTTCACTTTTTTGAAGATGTCTAAAGCTAAGTACCCCATTGGGGATTTTGATTTTTTGCTTGAGCTTGGTTTGCTGTACTTACCTTTAGCCAATGTCAATTAAGAAGGGTAAAATCAATGGGGGCCAGTTTCCCATAAAGGATACACATGACTGCTGTTTTTGCCTAAAAAATACTGCTTGCTAAATTTTTTTTTTGTACCCAAGACTCCCCGGCTGTCTGGCCACCCTTAATCTATAGTTAAAAAACCAGAGACTCAAACTTGCCCAGGATGGATCCTAAATTTGGGCCCGCCCCGACAGAACCCCCAAGGGAAAAAAGGCCAAGGTTCACAGGCCTACTTCCTCTGCCTCTCCGCAATCGAACATCCTGCCAGCTTTCGATTTAGGGGGGGGGCGCCTGATAGATCCGCCTACTTTGGTTTCCCCTTGAGGAACCCACTTGGGAAGTAATGGCCTGGCGTCCATGGAGATAGCTCTGGCGTCAGTCTCCACCATGTTGGGGGAGAACCAGATATTGTTGGACTGACGGGGGCCCTGAAGCCCCTACCATTTCCTAGGCCCCTGAATCCAGGCCTTTTCCAAAAACTACTCCTTTGAAAAGGAGGCAGAAAACAAAACACCAGACTCCACCTTCTGAAGGAATCGCAGACTGGCAACCCCCAACTCCTTGATGCAGGCCTTCAGGGCCCTTAGGCCCACGGCCTGTCTCAGCCACTTCTCCCCTATGCTTGTCCATAAAGGGGGAAAAAGAACAGGAACCTTACTATTCATCCTCAGAGGAATCAATCTCCTATTCTTCTCAAAGTGCCTCTCCACTTCAATACTATTCCCCAGATGAAGAATCCATAGGAGGGAGTCTTCACCAGGGGATATCACCTTTGTGGAGACCATCACTAAGATGAAAGAGTACTTTAAATGGGGCACTTCCCAACACAAAGAAGATACTTTGAATTACTCCAAGTGGAATTTCCTCCCCTTCAGCCACCCCTGCCTACCTTGATGCATTCACCTCAGCATCAAAGAACTCAGACACACAACCACCTTCCCAAAGAGACCAGACTGATTCTATAAAGTTCCAGATGAAAAAAAATTGCTAGTTAAAAAACCCCCTGGCAGACCCTGCTGTGATTGATTGCTGTATCTCCTGACAAGCAATAAAGCCCATTCCTTCAGCATCTTTTTGCCTACTCTCAAAGATAGCAGAAGCATGGACAGGATAGGAAAGAAGGTTTATACTTCCTCCACCCATATAAAAAAAATATGCCTTGGACTTTATATCACAAGCCTCTAGTCTGCTACCATCCACCACTGACTGCCCTACCAAAACTGAGATAGCATCTAAACTGTCCCTGGCTTCTTAGGTAGCCAGGCATTTCATTAGATGTAGTTATGATGCAGCAGAGGCCTAAGCATGGTCCACAGCTTCTGCATCAGTACTTTACAGATATTCTTGGCTCGCCTCCAACCCCTACCAGAGGATTTCAAGTCAAAATCCTAGACTCCTTGCTAGACCACAACCTCCTGTTTGGTAAACAGTCTGCTGACCTTTTAAAAAACCTGCTGGAGAAAAGTAAAGAATTTCGAGACATCAAGCACTTAATAGTGTCCCCATTCCTAAATATTACAGAAATTACTCTGCTAAGACTACCTTTGTCAGGACCCCCTCCTTTGCTCCCCCTTCCTCTTCTAGGCATAGGAGGGAACCAGGAGGCAAACCACCTCCAGACCAATTGCCTCATAACCTTCTCAAAGATGTCCTTTTCAAAATAGAAGTGGACCCAACCACGGGACTTTGTCCAAATCCCCTTGTCACCCCCTCCCCCTCCCCCTAATTTGGAAATCTAACACATCAGACCACTGAGTGCTGGCAATAATACAAAACAGATTTTTCCCTTTTCTTGGAAGGAAAAGCTCCCCCCAAGGGCATTCCTTTTCCCCAAAAATCAACTGCACCTCATTCCTCACATACTGCAAGACCTTCTGAACTATAGAACCTGTCCCTTGAGGACAGGAAGGAAAAGATTTCTACTAGAGACTATTTCTGGTCCCCAAAAAGATGGACCTTGGAGACCAATACTAGAGCTGCCCTTTCTAAACTTATTCCTAAAAGTTCCATCATTCAGAATGCTATCCCTTCAAACTCTACTCCCACTATTGCCAGTCCAGGCATTTATGGACACACTAGGCCTAAAGGACGCATACCTCCATATCCCCATAAAACCCTCCCACAGAAAATTCTTGCATTTCACTGGGCCCTGCTCTCACTTTCAGTTTACAGCCTTGCCCTTTGGTTTATCTACTGCACCCAGGGTATTTACAAAATTGATATCCCCAGCTATATATAGCGTTCTGCAGAACCAAAGGTGTCCATATTTATCCTTACCTAGATGACATTCTCTTTCTAGCAGAAACAGAGGACACCCTTTTAAACCATCTGAGGTTCACCACTTCCCTGCTTCAAAGCCTGGGATTCACGCTCAATTTCCAAAAGTCATCCTTAACCCCCAAGCAAGACAAAATCTTTCTGGGCTGCAGGATCAGAACAGACCTGATGTGGGCTTTCCTCTCTCAGGGCAAAGTTCTTTCCGTATCTACTCACTTCCAAAGCCAATTACAGAGTCAGCAGATATCTGCAAGACAGTTCTTGCAAATCCTGGGGCTAATGGTAGCCACCTTCCTTCTGCTGCCTCTAGCAAGAATGCACATGTGAAAACTGCAGTGGTACTTCAAAAATGTGTGGTCTCAACACCATCCCCTAGAGTGGCAAATTACACTCCTGCCCTGCCACAAAGCAGAGCTAAGGTGGTGGGTCCAAGAAATACTACTGAACCCGGGCCTTCCTCTCCAACCATCCACCCCAACCCAGCACATGCATACAGATGCATCAGACCTAGGGTGGGGGGGCTATCATGAAAGGGCTTCATGGTACAAGAGACTTTGCTCGCTATCCTCCAAAAAAAAAAAAAACATCAACATGAGGGAAATTTTTTCTGGCCCTGAAAGCCTTTCTCCCTATTTTGCAACCGGGCCCCCTTCAAATCTTCACAGACAACACCACAGTCCTGTGGCATGTCAACAAACTGGGAGCGACCAAGGCTTACCTCCTCTGCCAGATAGCTTTGCAAATTTGGGAGCTTGCCTCAACTTATCCCTGCAGGCAACATACATCTCTTCCCAAGACAACAAACAAGTGAATATTCTCAGCAGAAAGTCCTCTCTACAACACTAGTGGATGAGGAACAGGGACATTTTTCTAGACATTGTCCACCGATGGGACACACCTCAGGTAGATTTGTTTGCCCCCAGACAATTAAAAAATTCTGCACCAATGACAAGTCTCCACTTGCCTGGGGGAAATGCCTTCAGCATTCCATTGAAGGGGCAGTTTCTATATGCATTTCCATCCTTCCCTCTCATTCAAAAAGTCCTCCTGAAAATTAGGGGGAACAAACCAAAAATCTTGTTGGTGACTCCCTATTGGCCAAGGCAGCACTGGTTCCCCCTACTTCTCTCATTAGCCAAGGGCTATCACAAGTTACTCCACAAGGTGGACCTCCTCACACAACAAAAGGGAACTCAGATTCCCCCCCAACAGATGTTGGGTCTAACACTCAGGGTGGTAAACTTTTAACCCCTTTCAGACACCACTCCCAGAGTATGTGCTTTTAGTCCTGAGGTAGACCAGGAAAACTACTACAAGGAGATCCTACTTAACAAAATGGGAAAGATTCTCCAACTGGTGTCTCCATAAGGACAGGGATCCCTGTCAGGCAGACCCCCCCTGTAGTCTTTACTTATGCGGGGAACTCATTAATGTTGGTTTTTTCCCAATGAAAGTCCACCTAGCAGCAATTTCAGCCTGTCTACCATTATAACTCCCCTTTACTAGTTAGGCTGGATGTCAAATTATTCCTGAAAGGGTCTTACACATCAGACCATCAAGAAAACCCATGTCACCTGGCACCTAAACTTCAATTTGGAAAAACTAACACTGGCGATTCGAATCAGCAGTGCTGCAACACTCAAAATGTGCACATGGAAGACTGAATGCTGTAATTTAAATCAAAAGGTGATTCAACAAAGTATTAGTTTAAGGGGGGCATACTTATGCAACCAGCTTATTGAAATTTTTTTTTTTTATTTTTTTCCCCCTAACAGATTTGTTTGTTTTCAATTGAATTGTGCAAGTTATAGGTCACATTAAAGGGGGGTTTTGAAATGTTTTTTGGGCCTCTTTTTCCACCCCAGTTCACCGACTTTTAAACTTGACTTTAAACCCCGGTTAGTATACACTCGGCCATCAACCTGAATTTTGCCTCTTACCCCCAAGGTAGTGCATTCTCGGAGTTGGTATATTTAGTAAGGAGCGTATGGGGGGCAAAGCCCCCACATTGGTTGGTCAGTTTTTTTGGGTAGTGTAGTTTGTTGGGATGTCCGAGTGTTTACTAACCGTGTGGTTAACATTGGGTTTGGAAATGTTAGTGAAGTGATGTGGTTGGGATAATGGGTGCTGGTAAAGTCATCTGGGAAACTGAAGGTAATCTCATATATATATATATATATATATATATATATATATATATATATATATATATATATATACACACACACACAAAAAGTTGTGTGTTTTTATATATATATATATATATATATATATATATTTTAAAAACAATGTGTGTGTTGTTTTTTTATATATATATATATATATATATATATATATAAAACACACACACACACACACGCGTGTGTGTGTGTATTATATATATATATATATATATATATATATATAAAAATATATAAAAACACACATACACACAAACACACACACACCATGTGTATATATATATATATATATATATATATAAAAAACACACACGTGTGTGTGTGTGTGTGTGTGTGTGTTTTTTTTATGTGTTTTTATATATTATATATATATATATAGATATATATATATATATATATATAATATATATGTGTGTGTGTGTATATATATATAAATGTATTATTATTCCTAGCTATGTCCTGTCAGGCGTCATACTCCGTCTTTCAGTTGGCATGAAAGTTGTAAAGGGCCCCGCCACTGCTTTTATTTAGCTCAGCCCAAGAGCTGACTTGCACTTTGGATGCATGGAAGGTGCCCTGAAAGCTTTGGAAGCTGGCTGGCCATATAACTGAGGCTGTTGCAGCAGTGATCATTCAACATCAACTGTTATGGTAAGTTTACTTGCACAACTGTGTTTTACTATCTGCATTGCTAAACTGATACCATTTAGTTCACCAGCAAGATGCTGCTGGCTTCAGTCTCCAGTTACTACTTGGAACGGGTACCTTGGCTTCTCATAAGCTGTGAAAATATCCTGAAAGGAATGTTCCTTCTTTGTACCCCCATTAAAGATCCTAACCTGCCCTGGAATTTAAGTTTATTACTGGACATGTTAACAAAGTCTCCATACAAACCCCCCCTTCTGCAGACTTGAAGTATTTATCTTGGAAGACACTTTTTGTGGTAGGCATCGCATCAGTTGGAAAATTTTCAGAGCTGCATGCCTTATTGCTTACTCCTCCCTGTTTAGTCTTCCATAAGGATAGCGGACCGAACTAAACTGCCCTTTTTCCCCAAAGGTGGCTTCCATGGGTCTCATTAACCAGCCTGTCAACCTTGCAGTGTTTTTTTCCAAACTTGTCTAACAAAGGAAGGTTCATGTTAAACCCCTTTAAAGGCAAAAGGCAACTCGCACTTTTCTTTAGAGAAAAAAAACCTTCAGGAAGGACACCCAGTTGTTCCTTTCTTTCCCCTAAGAGATAGGGCTCCAAAGTCTCTAAACAAATGATGTCCAGATGACTGTCTGATAGGTTTTGAAATTTTTCTTTGAAATTGTGGTCTTTTTAAAGGGAAAAAGCAAAGTGTCATTCCACGGGTCTGTGGCAACTTCTGTCTGTGGTTTTTTTTCAGAAATCTTTCCATTGCTGATATGGTCTTTTCAGAAATCTTTCCATTGCTGATTTTTGTGCAGCAGCCACATGGTCTGTATGCATTTGGAGCTTCAGTTCCCCGGGTATCTTGTCATGATTCCATCCTAGATCTCAGGTAGCCTGGAATTCTGTCCCAACTGTTAGATCATATGGACTGATAAAATAGGATAGGGAAAGGGATACACTTACCATACCTGTGGATCCTTTTCAGAAGTGATACACCATCCTTCCTCCTTCCCCCAAATTGTCCTGTTTCTTTTTTCTCAGAATATTTTTGCTGTTGTCCAGGTACAAGTGGTCAGTAGGGGGGGAGTCTGTCAGTGGCTTATGGGAAAGTTTGAAGGAGCTGTAGACACTAAAGCAAATGGCTGGATCAGACCCAAAGGGGTGTCTCTGTACCAAATGTTGAATGGACTTCAGTGAAAAGATATAAGCATGATAATAAGGGAATTTTGGTTTTCTTTGCATGCTCAGCCTTCTAACTTTTTTTTTGAAAAATTTCTTCTTGAGAAACCTCTTTTCAGTCAGTTTTTTCTTCATTTCTGCCAAAATGTTTACAATTTTAGAATTTCATCTGAATGTCTAGTTAAATCTTCTATTTTTCAGCTTTTGTTATTTGCAGTGATAATTTCTGCAGTGTCATGTCACTATTTCCAGGGTTGTAGGTTTACATCAGATCCCAGCTTATCATACAGACCCTAAGCTCAAGCTCCTCCCACTCCAGCAATCCCTTGCTCCCTCTAATCAAATCTAAATTACTTCCATCTTCAGGCGAATAGGCTTGTGTCCCCTTTAAAGGGGAAAAGGGCTTATTTTTCATTTAACTGTTGTATTTCTTTGTATCTTCTTGTAGTTCCCCAAGTATATTTGCTGTATCCTTTAGTTCAAGCTTTAGTAGTAGTCCCTCCCTCTTTTTTTTATTTTTTCTGTCGGTTCCCTTTTGGGGCAACTTTTTTCTCCCTATCTTTTATAACTGTTTTATGGGTTTATCCTAGTTTGTGGTGTCAGATTATTCTAGTTCAGTAGCTTGTAATAGTTTCTTCCTGCCAGTAGTTGTCTTTTGCTGGTTTTAGATTTTGTTTATGGCTGTTTTTTTCTTTGCCCTTTTGGGGTTTTTTGGGTTTGGGATACCAAAACCCCATCTGAGGCACCCCTTGGGGTCAGAAGGTGCCCTTTTGACTTGAAAAGAGTGCCTCTGTTGTTTGGGCACTGACCACCTGGAGGTTTAGTGTGGCATTTGTGATGCATTAAACCCCCTGGGCCTTGGTCAAGCACTGCATTAAATTACTTTTGAAAAGGTTGGCTCAGGGAGGCCTGTTGGTCCAGTTCCAACCAAGCTGGGCCCCTTGACATCAATGGGAAGGCACCCTCTGTCCCTGGGTCTACTACTTCCAAGAAGCGGGCTGTCATCGTAGTTCCTCAGATTTGGCTCCAGCCTCAGCACAGTTGGATCCGAGGTCGGGAAAAGATCCAAGGCCCCCCATTTTTTTGGATCTGGCCCCTGGACCTGCTAGGGAAACGACTTAATCGGATGAGGCATTCCAGTTCCAAAGCTCAGATCTTCAGTCATCCTTGGATCCGGCAGATGCAGCTGGGATCTATGTCTGGTCCCATCTTGATTGGGGATTCTCCATCAGGTACTGGCCTGAAGCAGCTTTTTTGGGCTCCTAGGCACAGAAGCTGATCCTCTGAAAGGCACAGGAGGTCCTCTGGGTCTTGGCATGCCCCCCAGCTGGGTTTATCAACCTTTTTAGATCTTCCAGGCTTGCTATACATGGACATGATGATGAGGTCCTTCCTGGTTTTGGGGTTTGGGGCCTTGCGCCCCTGCCCATCCGGACAGGGTTTACCCTACACTTGTCTCCTCATCCCCACAGTTGGTTTCTGATCTTCAGGACTTTGGTCGCGGTGAGAAGGTGACTAGGACCCACAGAGCCCACTTTGTCGCCATTTAGTCCACTGGGTCTGCTTTTTCTCCTTTGGAGCAGACGGGGTTTTGGGCCTGAGCAGCCACTCTGGAGTCCGGGGAGACAGGCCATCCATTCCCCAGTTGATAATCCCGGGCGATACAACATGGAAAGCAGGATATTAAGTTGTCTATCTCGCCTTCATTCTTGCTGGTTGGGTTTGGAGCCGATCCTTGGCTCTGACTGGCCATCTTCAAAAGCTCGAGAGTTTTTACTGGCTCGAGGCCCCCCTATCCCATGATGCCGGGCCCTAGATACCCAGATCTCTTTCCCGCTTCTGCCCAGGTTGTCTTACTGGCTCAGGTCATATTTTTCATTTTTTTATCTGTTTTTGATAAAAACTATTAGGGTTTTTTTGAAATTTGTTAGTTGTAGTTACAATCTTTCTATAGGATATCTTTGTTGTATATTTTTTTTTCTTACCTGAATTCCCCCCTTCAGAAAACTCTTTTTAGGGGTTTCCCCCCCCTCACTTTTTCCTTAAGTAGCCGTTTAAGTTTGAGGCTAACCTGAGGCAAACCCTTTTAAAAAAAAAAAAAAAATAGTTTTACCTAGTTTAGTCTTTTTTGTTGGTAGCATAGGATATTGTGTCTTTTTTTGGCTGTTTTTGAGTGGGGTTGTGTGTGTATTGTTATATCCTAAATTTTTTGTTTGTGTTTGGTGTTCCTTCCTTAGGTATGTCCAAGGATACCAAGGTGCCCGATTCAAGAAGTGTGCCCATGCTGTCAGAAGATGTCTCTGACAGATGGTCACACTTTTGTGTCTATTGTCTGGGCACCTGCAGGACTCTTGTTGGTTTGCCATGTTTTCAGCCCAAGAGTCCTGCAGGAGCGTGAAATAAGTTAATCTTAGGGGGTTTACTTAAGCCTGAGGATTCCCCGGGCTAAGGCTCACCCCCGTGAAGTCCTCCGCCACCTAAATCTTGGCTCCCAGGGGTTTGGGGGAAGCCCCGCCTTTTGGGGAAGGCCTCCTTCTTTCCCCCCCTTGGGTTTTCCGGCCCCCCGGGAACCCGGTTTTTTGGTGCCTGCCTCCCACCCCGGTTTCCCCTTTGACAGGGGAGGGGGTCGGGTGTTGAAAGGGGCCCAGGTTTCCCCCCTCGGGGTTGGTTTCTGTCCTTTTGGTCCCCCCTACCCCCCAATTCGGAGGGGGGGTTCCAGGCCTCCCCCCTCCTTCTTTGGTTTCCGGGTTTTCCGATCATTTTGGGGGAGGGAGGGGGTTCCGGGGCTTGGTCCGGGGGGCCCGGGGGCATGTTGTCCACCCCCCCCCTTCCAGGTGGCTCGGCCCCTTTCGGCTTTTCCCCCTCTTCCTGGGGTTCCGATTCAAGCCCTTTCGCTCCGGGCCCCCGGGGCTTTGCTCCCCTTCCCCCCCATCCCCCCCTAGGGGGTGCCCCCTTTCCTGCCCCCTCCAGACCCCGGTTTTGGGAACCCGGGTGTATCTTCCTTTTTGGGGCCTCCCCATTCAGGGAGCCACCTCATAAGAGGAAATGCAAGAGGAAGCATGTTGACACCCCTGAGACTGTCACATCAGATACCGCCTTAGAGGATTCGGAAGGGTCCCTGAGACCCCCTCTGAAGATTCTCCTTCTCAGACATCCTTGAGATGCTTAGGCAGAGGGGAACTGGACTACCCTAGCCCTTCCGAGGATGAGTCGGTATTCCTGGATGCGTTTGGATCCCGACCTTCCACCTCCTGGGTGTCTCCACCTTCGACCCACTGATGTCTGTGGGGGGCTGGGAAGGGCGTGGTCACTCCAGACACAGGGGAACCCCCCCCAGAAGACCTGCAAATTTGTAACTGTTTCACAGGATAAATATTTTTTGCCCAAAAAGGTGTTCCCATTGATGCCAGGGTTTAAAAAGAAGGATTTTTTTGTCCACCCCCAACAAGGAGTCCGGGGCGATGGACAGATATGGGAAGCGGATGTTCTCTTCAGTGACCCCATGAGGTCTCTGAATTATTTGTGCCATTTTACCCGCCTTAAAAGGGGATCTCCTTAAAGAGCTTGGAAAACCCTCCAAGATCCATCAGCTGAGGGCCCAGGCTAAGGAGCCTCCCAGCTGGCGACTTTTAAATTTTGGTGGTAACTCCTCCATGAGGCTCATTTCTTATGCAGCCGATGGTGTGAGAAAAACCCGGGCACAGGCTTTGCCCTCCTTGGATGCGGCTATGTAATTTTGGAACCTTTCAGAGCGTTTTTCACCAACACCCCTTTGATGGTTCCTCTTTTTTTGGATCACAGGTGAAGGACCCCCTTACCAGGTGTGAGCAGGAAGGCAAGACTCTTTTTGCCATGGGAGTCCTTTTTTCCACCCCCCAGACCATATCCCAAGGGTCAGAAGAGTGGAAAGATGTGGTTCGAAATCCCAGGGAGCCTTGTCAGACACACGGGGATGAGTTCCCATCCAGGGGCAGAGGAGGGAACAATAACAGCCGCTGCCCTTGTGGCAGAGGGGGTCCGCAAAACCAGGGCAGCAGAGAATCCTTCTCTGAGAAGCCCTTCCAGCATCTCTGAAGGGTTGCCTGGCTGCCCACCTCTGGAGGCAGTCAAGGGAAGATTATCACTGTACCCAAGAGCCTGGCAAGACATAACACAAGACAAATGGGTACAGTCTGTTATATCCGGAGGCTACAGAATTCCCTTTGTTCGCACCCCCTTATGGTTAAACAAGTCCCTTCCAGATGTTCCACCCAATCTAAGGGATCAAGCAGTTCAAGAAGTTTCAAAACTGCTAAGAAAAAGGGCCATCCAGCAAGTCCCAGCAGACCAGCAAGGATCCGGAATTTACTCAAGGTTTTTTTTGGTACCAAAAAAGACAGGGGACTGGAGACCCATTCTGGATCTCAGCAGACTGAACAGGTCTGTACAAAGCAAATTTTCGGATGGCCCTTACAGTCCATTTTACCCTTTCTGGGTCAGGACAATTGGATGTGCTCTAAGATCTTCAGGAGGGTACTACCACATCAAAATGGACAGATGCTCCAGAAGTTTCCCCGCTTCGGCTGGGAGCCAGCCATTATCAGTTCAGGGCTCTGCCCTTGGGTCTCACCACACCCCCCAGGGTGTTCCCCAAATGTAGGGCAGTAGTTACCCTCACCTGAGAGGGCAAGGATTCCAGGTGTTTCCATATCTGGGCGACTGGCTCCTCACTGCTACCACCAGGCATCACCTTCTGCACCCAGAGACTACACTATCCAGACTTGCTCCAGACTGGGTTTCACAAAAAATTTTTTGAAAATCTGCATTGTCGCCTGTCAGTCTATCACCTTTATAGGCAAATTTAAATACAAAAGACATGTCACCCCCTTCCACCAGACAGGGTGTTAGTCTTTTCCCAAAATGTGCAGGTCTTATTAGGATGCAAAGAATTCAAGCCGGGTTTTGTCCTCCAAACTCTGGGTCTCATGGCAGCAACGCCCCCCCTCTAGCCTTTCACATGAGGATTCTCCAGTGGCTTCTTTTCACCCAGTGGTCCTTCCAGCAGCTTCCCATGTCTCACATGATTATGATCACACAAGCATGCAAAAGCACCTTGCATGGTGGATGGTCTCCACATCATGCCCCGGGGCACACCTTTTGTCCTCCCCCCTCCAGTTGCTACGGTGACCATGGATGCCCCCCTGATCGGGGGGGGGGCATTATCAGGGCAGAACAGTCCAAGGCACCTGGAAACCCCTCACGAGTACCATCTGCATATAAAGTCTTGGAGATGGGGGGCCTTGCTTTTAGCGGCTCTTTCAGGACTCTCTTCCTCCCGGGACCATTGCAATTCAAATGGACAATATGTCAGTAGTGGTACATAAACAAGAAAGGGCGGAACCAGGTCCTACCCCTATGTCGAGAAGCACTCAGACTCTGGCAGTGGGCGATCTTTTCCCCAAAGGGGTTTTTGCACACATCCCTGGGAGTCCAACGTCATAGCAGGGCTGAGCAGAGCAATTCTCATGCCTCACGAGTGGTTTTTCTGAATCAGGTAGTGGGGGACCAAATCTTCCACAAATGGGGCCAACCTTGCTGTGCCCTTTTTTGCCACCCCTTCAACAGCAAGTGCAGCAATTTCTTCTCTCTCCTTCCACTTCCTGGACATTTCCCCAGGGGCGCTCTAGTCCACGATTGGCCTCAGGGACTTCTTTATGCATTCCCCCCCTTTCCCCCTAACCCCGAAGCTAATACAAAAAGCTACCTTGGGCCCAAAATGATCCTCTTCCCTTACTGGCCTCGAAAAAATATGGTTCCCATTCCTGCATCATCATCTTCTCGAGCCTTGGACTCTGGACCCAGTTCCAGACCTTCTGATCCATCAATCGGGCGGCTGCCCCAAATTTCCCTGCAATCTTTCAGCTCACTGCTTGGTTGCTCCACTTCCAACTTTAGCCAGGCTTGATATCCCCCCCCTCTGTGCAAAATTATTTTATCATCGCAAAGTTTTGACTAAAAAAACCCTTACGCTAGTAAGGGGAAAACTTTTTTCTTCCTGGGCAGAGGCAAAGGGTATAGACCCCTTTTCAGCCCCTGTACACCACATTTTGGAATTTTTGGAACTCTTTCATGCTGGGTCTGCTTCCGCTACAATTAGAGTTCAGTTAGCTGCAATTTCAAAATTTTCCTTTTAAAAAAAAAAAACCCCAAAAAACCCCAAAAAAGGGGGCCCCCCCCCTTTAAAACCCCCGGGGTTAAATTTTTTTTTCTAATTTTTCCCCTTAACCCCCTTTTTTTTTAATTTTTTTCCCAAAATTTTTTCCCCCCTTTTTTTCCCCCCCCTTTTTTAAAAAGGGGGCCCAAAACCCCCCCCCCCCCCCCTTTTTTTTTTTTTTTTAAAAAGGCCCCCCCCTTTTTTTTTTCCCCCCCCCACCCAAAAAAAAATTTTTAAGGGAAAAAATTTTTTTTTTTAAAAAAAAAAAAAAAAAATTTTTCCCCCTTTTTTTTTAAACGGGGGGGGTTTTTTTTTAAAAAAATTTTTTTAAAATTTTAAAAAAAAAAAAAAAAAAAAGGGAAACCCCCCAAAAAACCTTTCCCCCTTTTCCCCTTTTTTTTCCCAAATTTTTGGAAAGGGGGCCCCCCTTTAAAAATTTTTTTTTATTTTTTTTCCCCGGGGGGGGTTTTTTAAAATTTTTTGGGGTTTTTTAGGGGTTTTGGGGGAAGGGTTCCCCCCAAAAAAAAAAAAAAATTTAAAAAAAATTTTTAAAAAAATTTTTCCCCCCTTTTTTTTTTTTTTCCCCCCCCCCCAACCCCCCCCAAAAGTTTTGGGGCCCTTTTTTTTTGGGATTTTTTTTTTCCCCGGGGTTTTCCCTTTGGGGGAAAACCTTTTTAAAAAATTTTTTTTTTTCCAAAAACCCCCAAAAGGGGGGTTTGGGGGGAAGGGGGGGGAAAAAAAAGGGGGTTTGGGGGGGGCCCCCAAAAAAAAAAAGGGGAAAAAAAAGGAAATTAAAGGGGGGGGTTTTTTTTTTTCCCCTTTTTTTTGGGAAATTTCCCCCAAAATTTCCCCCAAAAAATTAAAAAAAAAAAAAATGGAAACCTTTTTTAAAAAAAAAAAAAAAAAAAATTAAATTAAAAAATTTTATTTAAAAAAAAAGGAAATCTTTTTTAAAAAAAAAAAATTCCTTTCCCTTTTAAAAAAGGGGGCCCCCCCTTTAAAAAAAAATTTAAAAAAGGGCAACCAAAAAATAAAATTTTTTAAAACCAAAAAAAAGGGAAAAAAAAAAAAGGGAAAAAAAAAAAAAAAAAAAAAAAATTAAAAGGGAAAACCCCAAAAAATTTTTTTTTCCCCCAAAAACCCCTTTTTTTTTTAAAAAAAAATTTTTTTTTTTTAAAACCCTTTTTTTTTTTTAAAAAAATTTTTTTTCCCCCTTTTTTTAAAATTTTTAAAATTTTTTTTTATTTTTCAAACCCCCCCTTTTTTTCCCCTTTTTTTTCCCCCTTTTTCCCTTTTTTTTTTAAAATTTTTTTAAAACCGGGAAAAAAAATTTTAAAATTTTTTTTTTAAAAAAAAAAACCCCCCCTAAAAAAAAATTTTTTTTAAAAAAAAAAAATTTTTAAAAAAAACCCCCAAAAAAAATTTTAACCCCCCCGGGCCCCCCCTTTTTTAAAGGAAATTTTCCCCCCCCTTTTTTGGGGTTTAAAAGGTTTTCCCCCCCCCCCCCTCCCAAAATTTTAAATTTTTTTCCCCTTGGAAAACCCCCCCCAAAAAAAAAATTTTTTTTTTTTTTTTCCCCCCCCCGGGGGGGGTTTTTTTTTTTCCCCTTTTTTTAAAAAAACCCCAGGGGGGAAAAGGGAAGGGGGGAAAAAACCCCCCCCTCCCTTAAAACCCCCCGGGGGGCCGGGGCCGGTTTTTTTTTTTCCCCCCCTTTTTTTTGGGGGTTTTGGGGGCCCCCCCCCAAAGGGGGAAAAAGGCCCGGAATTTTTTTTTTCCCCCCCCAAAAAATTTCTTTTTCCCCCCCCGGGAAAAGTTGGGGGAAACTTCCCTCTTAAAAGGGGGGCCCCCCCGGGAAAAAAAAAGGGGGGGTTTTTTTTTTTTCCCCCCCCCCAAAAAACCCCCCCTTTTTTTTTTGGGGGAAATTTTTGCAAAAAACCCCCCCCTTTTTTTTTTAAAAAAATTTTAACCGGAAAATTTTTTTTTTTTTTTTTTTCCCCTTTGGGTAAAAAAAATTTTTTTCCCCAAAAAGGGGGTTTTAAAAAAAAAAATTTGGGGCCCCCCAAAACCCCCCCCCCTTTTAAAAAAGGGCCCCCCTTTTTTTTTTACTCCCTTTGGGGGCCCCCCCCAAAAAAACCCCCCCCCAAAAAAAAAAAAAACCCCCCCCAAAAAAAATTTTTTAAAAAACCCCAAAAGGGTTCTTTCCCCCCCCCCCCTTTAAAATTTTTTTCCCCCCCTTTTTTCCCCCCTTCCCCCTTTCCCCCCCCCCCCCGGTTTTTTTTTTAAAACCCCCCCCAAAAAAAAAAATTTTAAAGGGGCCCCAAAAAAATTTTTAAAAAAAAAAGGGGGGGAAAAAAAGGGCATTTTGGGGGAAAAAATTTTTCCCCCCCTTTTTTTGGGGGGTTTTTTTTCCCCCCCGGGAAAAAAATTTTAAAAAAAAATTTTTTAAAAAAAAAGGGGGGTTTTTTCCCCAACCCCTTTTTTTAAAACCCCAAAAAAAAATTTTTTTTTAAAATTTTGGGGTTTTTCCCCTTTTCCCCCCCCTTTCCCCCAAAAAAGGGGGGTTTTTTTTTTTAAAAATTTTTTTGGGTTTTAAAAAAGGGGGAGTTTCCAAAACCAAAAGGGGCCCCCCCCTTTCCCCCCTGGGCCCCTTTTTGTTCCCTTAAAAAAACCCCCGGGGTTTTTTTTTTTTTTCCCAAAAAAATCCAAAACCAAATTTTTCAAAAAAAACCCCCCCCCCCCCCCAGAGGTTTCCCTTTAAAATTTTTCCCCCCTTTTTGGGCCCCCCCCTTTTTAAAAAAACCCAAAAACCGGGCCTTTTTTCGGGGTTTTTTTTTAAAAAAAAAAACCCCCCCAAAAAACCCCCTTTTTTTTTTTTTTCCCCCCAAGAAAAAATTTTTTAAACCCCCCCCCAAAAAAAAACCCCCCCCCAAAGGGCCCTTTTCCAAAAAGGGGGCCCCCCCCCTTGCCCCTTTTTTTTTTCCCCCCCCCTTTTTCCCCCGGGGGGCCCCCCCCCCCCCTTTTTTTAAAAAAAAAAAAAACCCCCCAAAAAAAAACCCCCCAAAAAAAAACCCCCCCCCTTTTTTTTTAAACCCCCCCCTTTGGTTTTTTTCCCCCCCCAAAAAAACCCCCCCTTTAAAAAAACCCCCCTTTTTTTTTTCCCCCCCTTTTTTTTTTGGTTCCAAAAATTTTTTTTTTTTTTTTTTTAAAAACCCCCCCCCCTTTTTTTACCCAAAAAAACCCCTTTTTCCCCCCCCCCCAAAAAAAACCGGGTTTGGGGGCCCCCCCTTTTTTTCCCCGGCCCGGGTTTTTTTCCCCCCCCCCGGGGGGGCCCCCTTTTTTTTTAAAAAATTTCCCCCCCCCTTTTTTTTTAATTTTTCCCCGGGCCCCTTTTTTAAAAAAAAATTAAAAAATTTTTTTTTCCCCCCCCCCCCCCCAACCCCCCCAAAAGGGGAAAATTTTTTTTGGGGGAAAAAAAAAATTGGGGGGGCCCCTTTTCCCCCAAAAAAGGGTTTTTTTTTTAAAAACCCCCCCGGCCCCCTTTGCCAAAAAGGGGGAAAATTTTAAAAAACCCCCGGGGCCCCCCCGGATTTGGGGCCCCGGGAAAAAAAAAACCCCCAAAAAAAAAAAAAAACCCCCTTTTCCCCAAAAACGAATTGGGTTTTTTTAAAAAACCCCCCCCCCATTTTCCCCCCCCCAAACCTTTCCCCCAAAATTTTTTTAAAAAAAAAATTTTTTCCCCCGGGCCCCCCTTTTAAAAAAAAAAACCCCTTTGGGGAAGGGGCCCCCCCCCCCCCCTTTCCCCCTTTTTTCCCGGCCCTTTTCCCCCCCCCCAAAAAAAAAACAATTTCCTTTTAAAAAAAAAGAAAAGGTTTTCTTTTCCCCCCCCTTTTTTAAAAAAAAAAAGGGGGGGGTTTTTTTTTTAAAAAAAAAAAAAAATTTGGGCCCCCCCCCCTTTTTTGGTCCAAAAAAGGGAAAACCCCTTAAAGTCCCTTTTTTTTCCCCCCCAAAAATTTTTCCCCCTTAAAAAAAAGGAGGGTTTTGGGGGGACCTTTTTTCCCCCCCCTTTTAAAAATTTTTTTTTTGGGGTTTCCTTTTTTTCCCCCCCCCTTTTTTAAAAAAATTTTGGAAAAAAAAAAAAAAAAAAGGGGGGGACCCCGGGGGGGGGAAACCCCCCCCCCCTTTTTTTTCCCCCCGGGGCCCCTTAACCCTTTTTTTCCCCCCCCCCCCGCGGGTTTTAAATTTTTTCCCCCCCTTTTTTAATTTTTCCCCAAAAACCCCGGGGTTAAAAAAAAAACCCCAAAACCCCAAAAAAAAAATTTAAAAAAGGTTTTTTTGGGGGGTTTTTTAAAAAAAAAAAACCCCCCTTTTGGGGGTTTCGGTTTTTTTTTAAAAGGGGGTTTTTTAAAAAAAACCCCTTTTTTTTCCCCCCCCCAAGGGGGAAAAAAGAAAAGGGGGTTTTTTTCCCGGGCCCTTTTTTTAAAAAAAATTTTTTTTAGGGTTTTGTTTGAAAAAACCCCTTTTTTTTTGGGTTTTTTTTTTTTCCCCCGGGTTTTTTTTTTTTCCCTTTTTCCCCCCCAAAAACCCGGGGGGGAAAAAAAAAAAATTTTAAAAAAAATTTTAAAAAATTTCCCTTTTTTCCCCAAAAAAAGGGGGGGAAAAAAAAAAAATTTTTTGGGTTTTTCCCCGGGGGGGGAAAAAAGGGGGGGGAAAAAAAACCCCCTTTTAAACCTTTTAAACCCAAACCCCCAAAAAAAAAATTTTTGGGGCCCCCTTTAAAAAAAAAATTAAATTTTTGGGGGAAAAATTTTAAAAAAAAAATTTTTTTTTCCCCCCCGGGACCCCCCCCAAAAAATTTTTTTTGGGGGAAAAATTTTTTTTTCCAATTTAAAATCCCCCTTTTTTTTTTTTGGGTTTTTCCCCCCAAAACCGAAAAAAACCCCCCCCCCTTGGGGGCCCCCAAAAAAAAAAAGGGGAGGGGTTTTCCAACAAATTTTTTAAAAATTTTTTTTTTCATTTTTTTTTTTAAAAAAAAAATTTTTTTCCCTCCCAATTAAAATTTTTTTTCCCCTTTTTTTTTTTTTCCCAAAAATTTAAAATTTTTTTTTTAAAAATTAAAAAAAATTAAAACAATTTTAAAAAAAAAAATTTTAAAAAAAAATTTAAAAATTTTTTGGAAATATAAAAAATTTTTTTAAAAAAAAAAAATAATTTTTTAAAAAACAAAAAATAATTAAAAAAAAAAAAATAATAATTTTTTTAAAAATTTAAAAAAAATATAAATATTTATAAAAATTATAAATAAAAAAAAGGGGAAAAAAAAAAAAAAAATTTTTTTTTTTTTTAAAAAATTATATAAAAAAAAAAAAAGAAAAAAGAAAGAAAAAAAAAAATTTTTTAAAAAAAAAAAAAAAAAAAAGGGGAAAAAAAAAAAAAAAAGGGGGGAAAAAAAAAAAAAAAAAAAACCTAAAAATTTAAAAAAAAAAATATTAAAAAAAAAAAAAAAAAAAAAAAAAAAAGAAAAAAAAATAAAAATAAAAAAAAATTATATTTGGGGGGGGAAAAAAAAAAAAATAAATATAAAAAAGGGGAAAAAAAACAAAATTTTAAAAAAAAACCCCTTTTTTGAAAATAAAAAAAAAATTTAAAAAAAAAAAAAAAAAAAAATAAAAAAAAAAAAAACAAAAAAAAAAGAAAAAAAAAAAAAAAAAAAAAAAAAAAAAAAAAAAAAAAAAAAAAATTTAAAAAAAAAAAAAAAAAAAAAGGGGAAAAAAAAAAAAAAAGGGGGGGGGAAAAAAAAAAGGGGGAAAAAAAAAAAAGGGGGGGAAAAAAAAAAAAGGGGAAAAAAAAAAAAAAAAAAAAAAAAAGGGGAAAAAGGGGGGGGGGGGAAAAAAGGGGAAAAAAGGGGGGGGGGGGGGGAAAAAGGGGGGGGGGGGAAAAAGGAGGGGGGGAAAATAAAAAAAAAAAAAAGGGGGGGAGGGGGGGGGGGGGGGGAAAAAGGGGGGGGGGGGGGGGGGGGAAAAAAAAAAAAGGGGGGGGGGGGGGGGGGGGGAAAAAAAGGGGGGGGGGGGGGGAAAAAAAAAAAAAGGGGAAAAAAGGGGGGGGAAAAAAAAAAAAGGGGGGGGGGGGGGGGGGAAAAAAAAAAAAAAAAAAAAAAAAAAAAAGGGGAAAAAAAAAAATTAAAAAAAAAAAAAAAAAAGGGGGAAAAAAAAATTTTTTTTTAAAGATTTGGTTTTTAAAAAAAAATAAAAAAAAAAAAAATATAAAAAAAAATATTTTAAAAAATTTTTTTTAAAAAAAAAAAAATATAAAAAGGGAAAAAATAAAAAATTTTTTTTAAAAAAAAATTAAAAAAGTTTAATATAAAAAAAAAAAAACAAAGAAAAATTTTTTTTTTTAAAAATATTAAAAAAAAAAAATTTTTAAAATTTTAAAAAAAAAAAAAAAAAAAGAAATAAAAAAAAAATTTTTTATTTAAAAAAAAAATTTTTTTAAAAAAAAAAAATTTTTAAGGTATTTTTAAAAAAAAAAAAAGGAAAAAAAAAAAAAAAAAAAAAAAATAAAAAAAAAAATAAAATTAAAAAATTTTTCTTTAAAAAAAAAAAAAAAAAAAATAAAAAAAAAAAAAAAAAAAAAAATAATTAAAAAAAAAAAAAAAATTTAAAAAAAAAAAAAAAAAAAATTTTGAAAAAAAAAAGAAAAATTTTTGGGAAAAAAAAAAAAAAGGAAAAATAAAAAAAATTTTTTTTGTTTGGGGGGAAAAAAAAAAGGGGGGGAAAAAAAAAAAAAAAAAAAAAAAAAAAAAATATCAAAAATTAAAAATTTTCGGAAAAAAAAAGGGAAAAAAAAAATTTAAAAAAAAAGGGGGAAAAAAAAAAAAAAAAGGGAAAAAAAAAAAAAAAAAAAAAAAAAAAAAAATTAAAAAAAAAAAAAAAAAGGGGAAAAAAAAAAGGGGTTTTTTTAAAAAAAGTTTTTTTTATGAAAAAAAAAAAAAAATAAAAGGGAAAAAAAAAAAAAAAAAAAAATTTTTGGGAAAATCTTTTTTTTTTTTTTTTTAAAATTTAAAAAATTACATTTTTGTTAAAAATTTAAAAAAAAAAAAAAAAAGGGGCCCCCCCGGGTTAAAAATTTTTAAAAATTTTTTTTTATTAAAAAAAAAGTTTTTAAAATTTTTTGGGTTTTTTTGGGGGGGGGGTTTTTTTAAAAAATTTTTTTTAAAATTTTTTTTTTTGTTTAAAAAAAAAAAAAAAAAAATTTTTTTTTTTTTTTTTTTTTTTTAAAAAAAAAATTTTTTTAAAAAAAATTTTTTTTTAAAAAAAAAGTTTTTAAAAAATTTTAAAAAATTTTTTTTTTTAAAAATTTTGGAAAAAAAAAAAAATTTTTTTTTTTTTAAATTAAATTTTTTTTAAGGGGGCCCCCTTTTTTAAAAAAAAGGGAAAAAATTTTTTTTTAAAAAGGGTTTTTTTTTAAATTTAAAAAATTTTTTTTTAAAAAATTTTTTTTAAAAAAAGGGTTTTAAAAAAAAATTTAAAAATAATTTTTAAAACCCAAAAAAAATAAATTTTTTTTTTTTTTAAATTTAAAAAGGTTTTTAAAACCAAAGGGGGTTTTTTTTTTTTTTTTAATTTAAAAAAATTTAAAATTTTTTTTGGAAAAGGGGTTTTTTTTTTTAAAAAAAATTTTTTTTTTTTTTTTTTTTAAAAAATTTTTTTTTTAAATTTTAAAAAATTTTTTTAAAATTTTGTTTTTATTTTTTGTTTATTTAATTTTTTTTTTTTGGGGGGTTTTTTTTTTAAAAATTTTTTTTTTTTTTATTTATTAATTTTAAAATTTTTTTTTTTAAAAAATTTTTGGAAAATTTTTTTAAAAAAAAAAAATTTTTTTTTTTTTTTTTTTTTACCCTAAAATTTTTTTTTTTTTTTTAAATTTAAGGGGGAAAAATTTAAAATTTTTGTTTTTTTAAAAAAAGGGGGGAAAAAAAAGGGTTTTTGGAAAAAAATTTTTTTTTTAAAAAAAAAATTTTTGAAAAGGGGGGCATTTTAATTTTTTTTAAAAAAAATTTTTTTAAAAAAAGGGGGGGGGAAAAAAAATTTTTTTTTTATTTTAAATTTAAAATTTTTTTTATTTTTTTTAAAAATTTTTAAAAAAAGGGAAAAATTTTAAAATTTTTAAAATTTTTTTTAAATTTTTTTTTTTTTTAAAAATTTTTTGGGGAAAATTTTAATTTTTTTTTTTTATTTGGTGAATTTTTTTAAATTTTTTTTTTAAAAAAAAAAGGGATTAAAAAAAAGGGGGGGCCCCCGGGAAAAATTTTTTTTAAAAAATTTTTTAAAAAAAAAAATTTTTTAAAAATTTAGGTTTCAAAGGAAATTTTTTGGTTTTTTTTTGGGGGGTTTTTTTTTTTTGTTTTAAAAAAAAAAAAATTTTTTTAAAAAAATTTAAAAAAAAAGAAAAGGGTTTTTTTTTTAAAAAAAAAAATAAATTTTTTTTTTAAACCCCCCAAATTTTAAAAATTTTTTTTTTTGGTTTTTTATTGGGTTTTTTTAAAAAAAAAATTTTAATTTTTTTAAAAAAATTTTTTTTTTTTTTAAATTTTTTTTTTTTTGGGGGGGGAAAAAAATTTTTCCCCCCCCCAAAAAAAAAAAAAATTTTTGGGGGACCGTTTTTTTTGGGGGGCCCCCCTTTTTAACCCTTTTTGTTTGCCGGGGAAAAAATTTTTTTTTTTTAATCTTTTAATTTTATTTTTTGGTTTGGGGTTTTTTTTTTAAATTTAAAAAATTTTTTTTTTTTTTTTTTTTTTGGTTTTTTTTTAAAATTTTTTTTGGGTTTTTTTTTTAGGGGTTTTTTTTTTTCTTTTTTTTTGAATTAAAATTTTTTTGTTTTTTTTTTTGGTTTTTTTTTGGGGGGGTTTTTTAAAATTTTTTTTGTGTTTTAAAATTTAAAATTTTTTTTGGGGGGGGGTTTTTTTTAATTGGGGTTTAATTTTAAAAAAATTTTAAAAAGGGGGTTTTTAAATTTAAATTTTTTTTGTTTTTTTAAAAAAAAAAAATTTTTAATTTTAAAATTTTTTTTTTTAAAATTTTTTTTAAATTAAATTTTTAAAAAGGGGGTTTTTTAAAAAAATTTTTTTAAAAAAAAATTTAAATTTTTTTTTGGGGGAAAAAAAATTTTTTTTGGGGAAAAAAAATTTTTTATTTTTTTAAAAAATTTTTTTTTTTTGGGGGTTTTTTTAAAAAATTTTTTAAAAAAAAATTTTAAAAAATTTTTTTTTTTTTTTGGAATTTTTCCGGTTTTGGGTTTAAATTTTTTAAAAAAAAATTTTAAAAAACCCGGGAAAAAATTTTTTTTAAATATAAAAAAAAAAAAATTTAAAAAGTTTAAAAAGGGGGGGTTTTTCCCCCCAAAATTTTGGGGAAAGGGGGCAAAATTTTTTTTTTTTTTAATTTAAGGGGGAATTTTGGTTTTTTAAAAAAAACCCCTTTTGGGGGTTTTCCCTTTTCCCTTTTTTCCCCTTAAGGGTTTTTAAAAAGGAAAAGGGGGGGGGGCCCCCCCCCCCAAAAAATTTCCAAAGGGGTTAAAAGGGGTTTTTTTTTGGGGGGGAAAAAGGCCCCCCCAAAAAAAAAAATTTAAAAAAAAAAAGGGGGGCCCTTTTTTAAAAAAAAAGGGGCCCCAGAAAGGGGAAAAAAAGGCCTTTTTTTTTGGGCCCCCCCCAAAAGGGGGAATTTTCCTTTTTAAAAGGGGGTTTTTTTAAAAAAAAAAAAATTTGGGGCAAAAAATTTTTTGGGTTTTGGGGGAAAAAAAAATTTTTTTTCTTTCCCCCTTTTTAAAGGGCCCCCAAAAATTTTTTTTTGGGGAAAAAAAGGGGAAAAAAAAATTTTTTTCCCCCCCCCCTTTTTTTTAAAAATTTGGGTTTTCCCATTTTGGGGGCCCCAAAAAAATTAAAAATTTTTTTTTAAAATTTTTTTCCCCCTCTTTTGGGGGGGGGGTTTTTTTTTTAAAAAATTTGGGGGGGGAAAATTTTTTTAAAAAAGGGGGTTTTTTCCCCGGGGGGAGGGGGGAAAAAACCCCCCCCAAAAAATTTTTTTTAAAAAAAAATTTTCCCCGGGTTTTTGGGGGGGACCCCCCGGAAAAGGGGGCCCCCAAAAAAAAAAAAAAAACCCCCAAAAAAAAGGAAATTTTCCCCCCCCCAAAAAAATTAAAAAACCCAAAAAAAACCCAAAAGGGGGGGTTAAAGCCCGAAACCCCCGGGGGCCCAAAAAAAAATTTTTTTTTTTTTTTTTTTTTCCCGGGGGGTTTTTTGGGGGAGGTTTCCCCCCCCAAAAAATTTTCCCCCCCGGGGGGAAAAAAAAGGGGAAAAAAATTTTTAAAAAAGGGGGGGGGTTTTTTTTTTTGCTTTAAACAAAAAACCCCCAAAAATTTTTTTTTTAAACCCTTTAAAAAAGGGGTTTTTTTTTCCCAAAAAAACCCGGGGGTTTTTTGGGGGGAAAGGGGGTTTTAAAATTTTCCCCCAAAAAAAGGGGGGTTTTTTTTTTTTTTAAAAAAATTTTTTTTTTGAAAACCCTTTTAAAAAAAAAATTTTTTCCAAAAATTTTTTTTTTAAAAAAAAATTTTTTTTTTTTCCCAAAAAATTTTTTTTAGGGTTTTTTTTTTTTTTTTTAAATTTGCCGGGGGTTTAAAAATTTTCCTTTTTTTGGGGGGGAAAAAAAAAAAATTTTTCCCAAAAAAAATTTTTTTTTTTAAAACCCCCCCCCCAAAAAAAAAAAAAAAAGTTTTCCCGGGGGGGGGTTTTTTAAAAAAGGGGGGGGGTTTTTTTTTCGGGCTTGGGGGGGGGGGGGTTTAAAACCTTTTCCCCCAAAAATTTTTGGGGGGTTTCCCCGGGAAAAAATAATTTTTGGGGGCCCCCCTTTTTTGGGTTTGGTTTTTTAAACCCCCGGGAAAAAAAACAATTTTGGGGCCCCCCCCAAAAAAAAAAATTAGGGTTTTTTAAAAAATTTTAAATTTTCCAAAAAAAAAAAGGGGGTTTTGGGGGGGGAAAAAAACAAAATTTTTTTTTTGGGGGGGGGATTTCCGGGGTTTTTGGTTCTTTAAAAAATTTTTTTTTGGGGCCCCCCCCCGGGGGAAAAGGGGGTTTCCCCGGGGGGGTTTTTTTTCCCCGGTTTTTCCCCAAAAAAAATTTTTTTGCCGGGAATTTTTTTAAAAACCCCCTTTTTTTAAAACCCGGTTTTGGGGCCCCCCCTTTTTTTTTTTTAAAATTTTTAAAAAGAAAAAAAAAAAGGGGGGGGGGAAAAAAAATTTTTAAAAAAAATTTTTTTTTTTTGGGGGAAAAATTTTTTCCCTTTTTTTTAAACCCAAAAAGGGTTGGGAAAAAAAATTTTTTTTTTTAAATTTTTTTAAAAAAAAAAAAGGGAAAAAAACTAACCCTTTTTTTTTTTAATTTTGAAAATTTTTTCCAAAAGGGGAAGGAATTTTAAAAAAAAAAATAAATTCCCCAATTTTTTTTGGGCCTTTTCCTTTTAAAAAAAACCCCCCTTTTTAAAAAAAAAATTTTTTCTTGGGGGGGTTTCCCCCCCCGGGGGGGAAAAAAAAATTTTTTTTTTTTTTGGGGGGGGAAACCCCCTTTTTTGGCCCCAAATTTTTGGGGGGCCCAAATTTTTTTTTTTTAGGGTTTTTTTTTTTTTTGGGGGGGGTTTTTTGGGGGGGGGTTTTTTTTAAATTTCCCAGTTTCCCTTTGGGGGGTTTTTTTTTTTTTGGGGGTTTTTTTTTAAAAGGGAAAAGGGGGGAAAAAACCCAAAATTTTCTTTTTAAAATTTTTTAAAAAATTGGTTTTTTTGTTTAAAAAAATTTTTTTTGGGGGAAAAAAAAAATTTTTTTTTTCCCCCCCCAAAAAATTTTTTTAAAAAACCCCGGGAAAAAGGGGTTTAAAAAAATTTTTTTCCAAAAAAAAATTTTTTTAAAAAATTTTTTAAAAAAATTTAAAATTTTTTTTTTTTAAAGGGGTTTTTTTTTTTGGGTTGGGGGGTTTCCCAAAATTTTTTTTTTTTTTTTTAAAAAATTTTTTCCCCGTTTTTTTGGGGGGGCCCCTTTCCCTTTTGGGGGGGTTTTTTAAAAAAAAAAAGGGGGGCCCCCCCAAAAAAAAAATTTTTTTCCCCCGTTTTTGGGGGGGTTTAAAAAAAATTTTTTTTGGGGAAAACCCCTTTTTTTTGGGGAAAAAAAAACCCCCAAAAAAAAATTTTTCCT